>NC_056744.1:1334799509-1335109509 GCF_019279795.1 Protopterus annectens | reverse complement strand
AATGAATCCGCTTTCTTTTGCCAAAGAAGTTCATCACATGAGTGCAGTTCCAAGTTCCAGTTTTTCTGAAGCCATTTTCTTAGAGTATGCTGATGTTTTCAGTGACAAATTGGGCAAACTTCCAGATGTGTATTCTATGAAATTAGACCCAGAGGTTACTCCAGTAGTCAGACCAGCAAGAAGAGTTCTGATAGTTATGCAAGATAAAGTTAAAGGTTAGTCGGATATAATGGTGCAGCAAGGTGTGATTTGTACAGTCACAGAACCTAATAAATGGGTGTCATCCATGGTAGGTGCTCACAAAAATGGCTCAGATGAAATCAGTATATGCATTGACCCAAGAGATTTGAACAAAACATTAAAGAGACTGTTATCATCCAATGTGCACAGCTGAAGAAGTTGCAGATCTAATACTGAATGCCACTGCATTTTCTGTTTTGGATGCAAACAGTTTATTTTGGCAAGTGATGCTTGATTGCAAATCCTCATTTTTAACTACTTTTGGTACTCCATTTGGCAGCCACAGATTCCTAAGGATGACATTAGGAATAAATTCTGCAAGTGAAGCTTTTCAGTGTGGAATGGAACAAATTTTTTCTGGTTATCCTTGTGCCATAATAGTAGACGATCACTTGGTTGGAAGCAATGGTGAAGCAGAGCATGACAGAAACCTCAAGAAAGGCACAGCATGTGAAGGTAACTTAAAGCTCAATCCTCTGAAGTACAAATTCAGACTTCCAGAAGTTACATACATAGGTCATTTATTGACAAGTACAGGCTTGAGACCTGACTCGACCAAGCAAGCACCTATTCTTTAAATGTCAGTGCCAGACAATGTACAAAGTTTACAGCATTTTCTGGGTATTGTCAACTATTTAGGCAAATTTATACCAGACTTTAGTGAGTTAACAGCATATTTAAGAGAGCTAACATGT
The DNA here is from genome assembly GCF_019279795.1 of Protopterus annectens. Taxonomy (NCBI): domain Eukaryota; kingdom Metazoa; phylum Chordata; order Ceratodontiformes; family Protopteridae; genus Protopterus; species Protopterus annectens. The sequence goes on along the minus strand of NC_056744.1, from coordinate 1,335,108,574 downwards.
AAAAATGTTGCATGGTCATGGCTGGAACATTATTATAATCCATTTGAAGATCTTAAGCAGAAAATTGCTACCTCACTTGTGTTAAGATACTCTGATGTGAACAAACTAGCTATTCTTTCCTGTGATGCTTCAAAATTTGGTCTAGGTGCAGTTATACTTCAAGAGGGCAGACCAGTAGCCTATGTATCTAGAACACTAACCCAAACTTGAGATGCACTATGCTCAGATTGAAAAAGAGCTTTTGGCTATAGTATTTGCATGCTCCAAGTTTCATGATTATATTTATGGTCGAACTATTCAGATTGAAACTGATCATCACCCTCTCATTACTATTGTAAAGAAGACTATGAATTCTGCTTCAATGAGATTACAAAAAATGATGCTCCTATTGCAAAAGTACAATTTCAAATTGATCTACACTAAGGGCAAATTGCTTTATATGACTGATACCTTATCCATATCTCCAAGAAAAACAACAGACCAACTTGATGCAGAGAAATTTGACTTTGATGTGATGTCAGTGTATAATTTTTCCACTACTAGACTTGATGAGTTAAGACATCACACTCAGACTGATCCAATTTCACAGAAGCTCAATCACCATATTAATATCAGATGGCCATCAAATAAATCTGATGTATCACCTGAGGTACAAGCATATTTTCCTTACAGAGATGAATTGTTGATGGAAGATGGCATTATTTTCAAAGGTCCTAAAATTGTTGTTCCTGCTTCCTTACAACAAGAATATATTGGTCACCCAGAATCCTCATCCATTAAGAGAAGAGCAAGAGAATTGGTATTTTGGCCTTCATTATCAAAAGACATTGATAGAGTTCTTTCTTCTTGTTCAGTATGCAATAGTACTAGATAACAATTGCAAATAGAACTGCTTCAGCTAAGTCCGATTCCTGAACTACCTTGGCCTACTGTAGCAACTGATATCTTTGAGTGGAACAATCAACACTACTTAGTTTTGGTAGCCTCTTATTCCAGTTGGTTTGAGATTGATCTGCTACTAAATTTAACCTCAACTACTGTTATTACTAAGTTGAAACATCATTTCTCAGTTCATGGTAGTCCACACAAATGTTCTTCTGACAATGGTACTCAATTCACTAGCCAGTTGCTTCAGAAATTTGCAAAAGAATGGGACTTTACCCATGTCACTAGTAGTCCTGAATATCTTCAATTCAATGGTCTAGTTGAATGAGCAGTACAGAGTGCAAAGCAATTACTTGAAAGGTCAAAGCGTGACAATACCAATATATTCTTGAATTTGCTTTATCTCTGAAACATATGCTGTGATGATATTCTTGGCTCACCTGCTCAAAGACTACTTTCCAGGCAAAATAGAACTATGCTACCTATTTCTTCAAGTTTGTTGCAGCCTAAATCTAAGAAAACTAATACCATCATGGCTCAATTGTTTAAGAAGCATAATAACCAGAAATCTAGTTACGGCAGATTGAGCAGATTATTTTGTCTGTTGAGGGAAGAAGAGATGTATGAATCCAGACAACAAAAGGTTTTGATTGAATAGGACAAATTGTACGCATCTGTGCACAGCCAAGATCTTACTTGGTAAATTCCGAAGGAGTAGAGTATAGGAAAAATCGCAGACATCTTCTTCCTGTACGAGAACCATCATCATCATCATCATTGCAATCACAACATTGTATCTGTGATGCAAACTCTAAACTGATGAGTGAGTCAGACACTGTTTCCAGACCAGAATGTGTTCAAAAGTTTGATTCTGTTCCAGAAAGTGATTCCTACATTACACAGGTCAACCATTTTGCAGAAACTGTCCCAGTTGCTAAGTCTAATTCCCAATTTTATGAAACACGATATGGAAGAGTGTCTAAATCAAGTGTGAAAAATGCAGCAACATGGACTTTTTTGTACATACCTATATGTTTAATATTGTATAATGCATGTCTATAGATTACCTGTGATTTCTGCAGGCCAAACAGTCTCATAACAATTGTATGGTCTATTTCTCAAAAAGGGAGGATGTAGATCAGAGTGTAAAGTGTGTGCTTGTATCTTTAAGAAGCATGCAAGGCTGTAGGTGCACGTATATAACCCATACATGTGCATAACTTTAGTGCCATTTTTGAAGGAGCAGCTAGGGAGTGAGCATGCATGATCATAATCATTAATTGTATATATGTTACTTAAGTTACAGTCAATAGTCAGCAATAGTAATGTGTTTGTATATAATAAAGCTGCTTGAACAGAACCCATGAAGACTTGTTTATTCGTCTCCTAACATGAAAGCGACATTATGGTTTTAAGATTTTCTTTTCGAGACTTCATGGTTCATGTATATATATTAATTGCATGTAAAATTAAAACATTCATAGTACAGAACTCAGAATGGAATAATATACGAAGATGACGGTAAATAAATGTTGTGACCAATGTTTTGGACAGACAGTATTCAGATATATTAGTATTTCTCCAGAAAAAAAATGGAAAATCACTGTCCATGATTCAGTAAAGAACTGGGAAAAATGCTGATGCAGGTAAAGAGAGCAATGTAAGCGTCAAGAACTCCAACAAATGCATGAACTAGGCATCAACAAATATAAAAATAAATGTCAGCTAGCTTATGTGGTTATGAGATGTTTCATAACTACTTTTATGAGAACTCAGTATTAGTGGCACCAGATCACAAACCACTGCAGAATATCTTTGAGAAAGCACTTTACACAATAACATTTGTTTACCATAAATGCTGTTTAATCTTCAATGGTATGACATGAAAATGTAGTATAAACCAATAAATACATTCATAGTGAGTACAGTACACTGAACAGCTTATTTAAAGGATCAAAACATCGTCTACTTGCAAAAGCTCAACATGCTCTTTGGATTATTCCACAATTATCTGCAGCAACCGAAACAAGTGAATGCACTCTGCAAATGCACTAGAGAGGATAAGGAATTGCATTTTTAAAGGAAGCTGTTATGAATCGCTGAGCAAAGTAAATTACAGTAGTTCTCTTACATATTTTCCATAAAAAAAGGAGAATTTGAGCTCAAGACTTATTTTTTTAGTTCAGTAAAATAATTGTATCAAGTCAAATATGATAAACCATAGTAGGTAGACGATTCACATGAATCACTGTTAAGAATTGTTAAACTGATAGAAAGAGCAACAGACTTGCAGATTATTGTCTGTAGATTTATGAGGAAATAGAAAAAAATGATACAAAAATGTACCATCTGTAATGACTGTCGTATTCAAAATGCAAAAGAGGGAATGATATTGCACGACAGAAGACGATGATATTGCATGACATAAAAATCTTCCTTTTAAGTAAGGTATGAATTTATTTAGACAATGAGAAAGTATTTCATAATGTATGCATATTAGTATTTCAAGTTCTCCAAGGTTGCACAGTTGTAAGATATTCCATGTTTTTATAATAATAATTGCCCTCAGGAGCATATTTTCAAGGAAAGATAACAGACCTCAGTTCAGTTTAGCCTGGAATTTAAGAAGCTCACAAAAGAGTAGAATTCAATGAGCAACATAGTGGGATTACAGTTCCAGTAAAACTGTAATAATACACAGAACAGTAGCTATAGCAGGGTAAAATGGGTGGTTACTTTGGGTGCAATGTGTTAGGGCAATGGCTGGTAGGTGACAAAGGTGCACTAGTGCAGTAATGAAGTAAAAATGTTTTAAACTGTGCAGCGTGCTGGTTTGGGGAATTGAAAAGGAAGCCAGATCAGCCAGTTATGATTCTGATAGTACACGTGCAGGATTTTTACTTGACAGTTTTAGAATATAGAAATGCACCCCTCCAGGGAGTAAGCTTGTCTGCAGCACCATTACTGATAGTAAAATTCTGAAAAACAAGCTATCTAATCCAACTTCAATTTTATGACCAGAAAATCAAGAATGTGTTTTGAGCTTACTGATAAAGAACCACACTAGTGTCATGGCAAACAAAAAATATGGTAAGAATTCAGTTATTAAAAGTGTGCCAAATAGTAAGATAAGAGCAACTGCATTATGTTGGGTAGTACAGTCAAGATAGTTTTAGTTAACTGCTCAGAACTGAGATGTGGAAGGACTGAAGAAAGCATTCATCTTTGTAAGACAAGAGTGGAGCATAAGGAAGATATCTTGCAGAATGACTTCTTACATTTTCAAGTGTTACTATCTTCTCAGAGCATGAATAGTCAGAATGTTTATAAGTTCATAGGTGTATATTAGGGAAATGACTACTGCAGTGAGGTCTTTGTAAGCCTAGCTGTGAAAACCTAAATTGTCCACCAGGTTATATGTTTTAGAGGTATATATAGAAGGTAATTGTTGGTTATGGCATAATTTAATAACTGCCTCTTTCCATAAGAGACATATGTGACGGAGAGAGTTAATTTTTTTATATCTTATCCAATAGTCCAAGTAATGCTTACATTGAGTTAAGGAGGGATTTTGTTTCAAATGGTTGAGGAGCCTATTCGAGAGAATGGGAATTATCTGATACATGTATTTGTCTTTTGTCCTATTTATGGCGCCAACAAAATTTAGACCTAGTAGTTCTAATGCTGTTTGTTTTGTGGATGTGGGGCGGTGTCTAGGGATGCCGTGTATGTTAGGTGCAGATCGCCTCTCAGTAGTCTGTAGGAGACTAAATAAAGAGATAGGGCTTTGAGTCAAGCTACATAAGATATTCTGTTTATGGTCTGTGTATTTATGCAGGCATTCCAGTTGGTACTTGTGTCTGGTCAGGTACATACTGAAGGGGGCATTATACACAAATATGCCTCAGAAGTGTTAATGAGGGAAGAGTAAGAAAGTTTGATTAATACAGCCTAATAGAGTAGTTATTTATAGCAATGAACACTGATTGTTAAATTAAAAAAAAATAGGAATTCTTAGACTAGCAAGGAGAGTACTGAAGTTTATCCAGGGAATGGTTTTGTACGATATCACCAAAATTAGCATCATGGATAGTCATGATATGGAGGACTCATCAAGAAGCCACAGAGATAAATGCAAACTATATACTGTGTAAGGGGAAAATGAACTAAAATATTCTAATTAAAGCAGTACAGTGCCTTATATGAGGTTTCAAGTCTATTGCTAAATTTCAACGTTTATATGGTAGATATGACGTGTCGCAATAGTAACAACAGAATTTTAAAATATAGGTGCATAATAAAAGTTACTCACTTAATTATACTTATTTACTACTCCTAATATAATATGCTGCTATATATATTTAATAAAAAGGATCTACATGATATCTTGGTATAATTATACCCTAGGATTTATTAAAATTCATGTAGACACAGTGTAGAGTCTACATGGAATGTATCTGTGTACAGAGCCATGGTTCCCCGTCTGCAATACGCCATGTATATTAATGATGACACACTGCCGAGGGAGAGCCGAGGAACATGAATATTGAATCAGTGCAGGTAGAGGTGCACCGGCTACCCGTGGCTGCAGAGAAGTGTGAGGTTCCCTGTAATGCTCCCTGCCACTGTTGTACTGTTGTGAAGTGTATCATCTGTATAATATGTCATTTATATGAAGTGCTATGTTTTTTTTATTTCTTTTTTTTGTTTTTTGTTTTATTTATTCATTCTTTTTTTACTACATGTTTGCACAGCGTGGAGTGCAGCAATGCCAAGCTAGGCTCACATATAGACAACTGACACCTGGCAGACATCTAAAAATAGAAACTGGAAGTAATTATTTATCACAATTAAAGTTTTTATTTTATTTTTTTTAATTTGCGTTTGCGCATAGTGGTGCGGTGTGGAGTGCAGCAGAGCCAAGAGAAGCTCATACATTCATGGCCAACACCTGGCAGACATCTAAAAATAGAATCTGAATGTAATTAATTATTTCTTTATGGATGTGTTTAAGCATGTTTGCATGACACGGCGCAATGCTCAGTAATACTATCAGGTAGCCTAGTAGTATATGTGAAGGTATACTAGTTTTTACAACATCCAACTAGCTACATCAGTAGAGTTATAGTCTTATGTGTATTAGATCCTGAGTTCGAGTTCATAACAGGCAGAATATAAATGTAATATTTCCTTTTAATTTTAAGAAGCTGTTCTGAATTTTGGCACTGCTACACTCTGCTAAGCACTGCTTCTTCATGCTAAGCAGTGCATAAACATGCTAACAGCTACCAATTTTTGCGCAGTGCTAAGCCTCACTACAACCACGGTTCTGCAAGTTTTCACTCTGCTTGGCTTTGCTTACCTGGTTTGCATGCAGCTAAGTGATGCTGTGCTTTTCTGAATGTTGCTTAATGAAGTGTAAGGGTGGGAAAACAGCTTATATTAAGCCCAATAGGCATGAATTCTGCAATAGTCATTGAAGTTCAATCAACTGTTGGTATGGCTGGCAGCGTTGGCAAAGTTGTGTGCTTTTGAGTGCAGAGGAGAGGTATTCAGGAGTCCAGGATTATGGTTGGGCTACTTGTTAAAAACCATGAACCCTAGTTGACGCAGGGTGGATTCCAGGGCTCAGAATGTAAGGCGAAGGCCTGTCACCATTTGGCCAGGGAACTCACCAGTGTTACTGGTATCCCCCACACAGGTGAGCAGTGACATCACCATTATGATGACCTGAAAAGGAGAAAGAGAGGAACCTTGTACACCTGGGTCCAGGAAGCTTGAGATGGGAATGCCTCACAGGTATGTATGTTTTCCTCTGTTTAACCAAAATGCAAGCTGAATGTCTGCAAAATTGGTGTGCTTCTCCCCCAACAGCTGCAACTGAGAGGCCTTGAAATGATGAGTCCCATGCTAGACGCTGGGCCAGATTACACCGTGAGCATGGTAAGTACAGATTTAGAATGCCAACTGTAGTGCAATAAGCAAGAAAGAGTAAAGCATTTACTGCAATAAAGTATATGGAAGAAAAAATGTATTGCAATAAATAGGCAAGTAGAACTATAGTGAAATAAATGGGCAATAAGTGCTGTAGAGCTATAGTTCAATAAATGAACAATAAGAACTGTATTCCAGTAAAACAATAACAATACCAATAACAGTAAGCAAAATGTTGTTCAGCAGGATTGTGTCATGAAAACCATTACAGTAGAGTTGTATGCATAGATTGTCTATGGTAAGGTTGCTGCAGTCAAGTGTAACAACGTAATAGCTGTAGCCAGCTTAACTCATACTACTGTCCAAGACTGTCTCCAGGCCAGTATTGGTCACATAATTCTCTCTCTTCAAAAAGACATCAGGTAATAAAGGTATTTGGGTGAGGTAGCCCAGTCCTTGGGAAGATATTGTGTGTGAACTTTACAGATATTTCAAACTAATAACAATAAAAATGTGTTCACTGTCATTGTTGATTCTAAAATACAGCTTTTTTAATATACGCAGTATGGTTGTATTCCATGCATGTGTGTTCATTGTCACTGCAGTCTAGTATAACATTGTAATAGTACTGAGTGCCAGAAGAATGTCCTGCAACTTGTATTGCTCAGTTCATTGTATAGTTCCAGGTGATGTCCAGGGAATTATCAGTCAATCATTAATCAGCAGTGATTCAGTAGCTCAGTCTGTTAAATAGGTTCATAGGTTCATAGGTTGATACTAGGCTATCGGCCCTAGGGCTTATACAAGCCTTGCCATAACAATTCCCTGGCTATTTCTTCCCACACTATTTACTTCCCTGGACCCCAGCCTAGCAGGTTGACTGATGTGATCCCTGGGGTGAATTTCCTTTCTCCCATCCAGTCATCAAGGTTTCTTTTAAAGAGGGCCAAAGAGGTGCTCTGCTTGACATGCATGGGCAGTCTATTCCAGAGTCTGGGGAGTCTCTGGGTCAGGAACCTATCTCTCCACAAGTTTTGTTTATTGTGATGACAAGGTTTAGATCCCCGAACCGTGTGGCTCTGAGGGATTGGGATTTCTTTAAGTGTAGCATGTCCAACAGCTCTGGGTTTGACATGGCCTTGTATGTTAAACAGAGATCACCTCAGAGTAGACAATATGCAACAGAGTATAACTGGAGTATTTTAAGGTGATCAGCATAGGGCATATGCTTTAGGCCTGTGATTCTTTTAGTGAGGTATTTCTGCAGCCTTTCCAGTTGTAGCAGATGTCTTGAGAGGTACATGCCAAATGGGGCATTGTATTCTATAATGGGTCTAATGAGGGATGAGTACAGTGGGACAATGACCTCCTTTTTTCTGGATGAAAAGCCCTTAGTGATGAGGGTGTGCCACATAGAAAGATTTCCTGACTGTTGTGGCGATGTGGTTATTGAAGGTGAGACCACTGTCCACCTGTGTCCCTAAGTATCTTATCACACTTTTGGTGTTTAGTGTACTGCCACCCGTGTGGTAATTCATGGGTACATGTTTTTTCACAAAGGGGATAACTATGCATTTCTTGGCATTGAGCTTGAGCCCATAGATCTGGCACCAAGCATCTGTTTCTGTAAGGCACTTTTGTAGAGTATCAACATGATTTGGGGATTCAATAATGGCTCCCTGTTTGCAGTCATCTGCGAACTTTGTTAGCCAGAGTTCCTTAGTGTTGGCCTGTACTTCAGAGAAGTAGATGCTAAACAAGAGAGGTCCCAGGACTGAACCCTGAGGTACACCACTTGTCACTTGTCTGGAGCTGGATTTGGAGTCAGCTACTTTTACAGTGTGGATTCTGTCAGTAAGCCAGTTGGCAACCCATCGAGTGATGTAGGGATTAATGCCCAGCTTAGTAAGTTTATCTATGATTCCAGAGTGAGGGATGGTGTCAAAGGCCTTGGCAAGGTCCAGATAGGCTGTGTGGACTGCCTTACCCACGTCCACGGCTCTGGAGACTGATTCAAAGAAGTCAATCAGGCTCAGGAGACAAGATTGGCCCTTCACAAACCCAAACTGCATGGAGTCCAGTATTTTAAGGTTGCCAATGTCTTTGTTTATAAGTTCTATGATAATACGTTCCATGGCCTTGCAGATCAGGCTTGTCAGACTGATGGGGCAGTAGTTCCCGTGATCCAAGGTGGATCCCCCCTTAGAGAGTGGGATAACTGTAGCTGTGCGACACTCAGTGGGCATGAAGCCTTAGGTGAGGGTATGATTAAACATGACACTTAGGTGAGGTGCCAGTTCATTTTGTAGTTCATGTAGTACACAGCCAGGGATGTCATCTGGTCCCATGGATGTTGTATTCTTAGCTTTGTAGAGTGCATTTTTTACCTGTGTGGCCATTACTACCAGAATTGGGCAATCTTCCGGTATTGAGATGGGCCATTTAGGGGGTGAGAGGGGGGGTGAAGTTGGCACTGAATCGATCTGCCAGGATATTGGCAATATCCTTGGGATCAGTATATTTAATGCCATTCTGTTGTAGCTCAGAGCAGATCTGAGCATTGTCATTTAGATTCTTGACATAGTTATAGAATGCCTTGTGGTTGTCTTTGGAATCTTTGGCAATTTTATTTTCATAACTAGCTATGGAGGATTGTATGAGGGATCTCAGCTTCTTACTGAGGCTGGTAAGGGAGTTTTTTGCATCCTGGGATTTTCCTCTTTTCTGCAACAGTTTCTTCCTTTTGTTGGAAAGTTTGTTTATGGTAGGGGCTCAACATATTGGCTTCCTTTTTTTGGAGGAGTGCATCTTGGTTCTACTTGTGATGGCACGGTTCATGCATGAGTAGATGTGCTCGTACAGTGCTTTAGTGTAGGACTCAGCAGTTGAAATTTCAGTTCCCGTCTGCATGGGTGTCATGAAGTTTGTAAATTCTGGCTTGAGTAGCATAAAGTTGGCTTTGGAAATGTTTTTTATGGAGGTTTCCTTACTGGGGGGGGGTGGGTGGGATGTGGATGTTAAGCGTGATTAGCTGATGGTCTGACCTGACCAACAAGGGGGTGACCATAGGTGTGGAGCATCGATTTCCCCATGTTGCTAATGACAAAGTCTAGGATATTGGAGCCCCTGTAAGTAGTAAAGTTTTCCACACACAGTTCTGAGTTCAAATCCAGTGATATGTAGCACTACATCTTTAGTATCAGTCATGTAATGCTCACATTTTCTCTCTCACCAGGAGCAAAACAAATATATGGGTGAGGAATCCCATATTATGAGCAGATATTGTGTTTAGATTTCATAGACTGATAACATCAATACGAAGAATGTGTTCATAAGCAGTCTTCATTCATAAATAAAGCTGTGTAATCCCAGTATGGCTGTATTCCTTGCATATCCATACTAAGTTACTGCAGTCAGTTATTACATTATTTACAGATGTTCCCTGCATTCACAGCTTTTGGGTTCTAATCCCATGCCTGCCAACTAAGGCACAACAGCTGTCTAGTTTACTTACTGTACACAAACATGCCTCTCAAGTGCCACAATTTCTTGTAATGTAATTAAAACTGCCAAATTCGTCTGTCACATGATTAGCAGATAAATCAGTACCTGGAATGCAATGTATTACCAAATCCATTTAAAGAACACTTGGGTAGTTATATAAGTCCACATTATGTGAAACTGTTCTGTGTAGTGGTATACCTGCATTTGCTATTGCTTGGCCCATACTGACCCATGCTAACAGCTTTGGAGGTATGTACATGCTATATCAGGTACAGGAGAATTGTAGTCATTGTACTCAAAACTGACACTACACACCTATAGAGTATTTATTATCACTGTTTTCAGGGATATAATCTGCAATGTCAGTAATGGAATGTTTTTTCTTCTCCCCACCCCTTATCTTCATTTATTTATTACTGTTATTTATTATTATGATTTAATATTAACATATTTTGCTAAACTATATTTTGGAAAAATGTTGATTATTGTCATGTTTTATTATGATTTAATATTGGCATATTTTGTTTAACTATATTTTGGAATTTATGGTTGATTATTGTTATGTTTTATTATGATGCAATATTAACATATCTGGTAAACTAACTGTTTTGTTGGCCTTATGGCTTACTTCATACTGGCATGCTGTTACCATACTGATTATGTTACTTAATGTTGTGTTGCACATAATCTACATTAATATGTATTTGCATGAATAAATATGATGTTTGATGCTGTTAATAATAACAATGGTTTGGTTATTACTAACTGTAACTTATTGCTATACCTCATTTACCACAGCACATCAGGCTAGACCTGTTCTAGCTGATCCCCCTAGCTTGCCTCAACCGGCCATGGCACTACCTGCAGTGTCGGGTAGTACTGACCCACAGGATTGGGCTGGATCCTCCTCTAGGAGTGGTGACTGAGTGGGAGTTGTCACCCAGGTGGAGCTGCCATTCTTGGTGCACAGGAAAATCCACATTGCTATGACCATCACCTGCACCAGATTGAGGGTATGCTGAACAACCTGGTGGGGCAGCATCACCCTGGTGACCAGCCTCTAGTATAGCCACGCTTAGGGCAGTGATGGAGCAGTGCTGACAGTCCCATGGGTGGGGACATGAGTCTCGCTGCTGCTGTCTAGAGGTACATGGGACTCTGATAACACAACACCCTCCCTATCCAAAGTGTTCACCCCTCATGTGTCACACACCATCCTGTCTGCTGTCTTATCTGTCTTGTCTGTTTGAAAATTCATCCTCACCTACCCAACATACCTCCCCACACATACCTGTGTCCCTTCCCCAACATTTCACTCTCACCTTAAAAAAAAATGGGCACCTGTCCCAAAAAAAAATATCATCCCATACATAGCTCTCTATTTCATACACATGTCCGCTGGAACACTCAATTCAGTCTAATTGGCTTGACAATGCAGTTATGTTGCCCGCACCCCTCTCTCTGGGGCTTGAGATTCCAAATCAATCTACAAATTCTGTCAAAGTGGACAGTTGTTGCTGTACAAGAAATGGATAGCTATGGTTCTTTTGTACACCATTCTTGCACAATCCTCCCTGCCTTTCTCTGTGTTTTCCCCCTGCTTGCCCCCATTTCACCACTTTCCTATCTCTCCTTTTGCTTTTCATTATACTTTTTTAGTGCAGCTTTGCTAAACTCAGCTAAATGGAGCTATAATGACTATATGTGTTTCCAACATTGTAAGACACATGTACAAAATAAACACCTCTGCCATGTTTTGAACCCAAGCCCATCAAACTTACAGCACACTGCATAAACCCGCCACACCTCACAACTCTTAAATAAAACAGGTGATGTAAATAAAACATAGTAATTGCCAATTGCAGCCATTAGGCATGTTTCATCAGAGCTGTGTGCCAAAAGTAATGGAAAAAATGGCAGTCCACCTTTGAATCTGGTGTAATAGTACACCACGAGACAGCCACATATATGATAATGGATGTAACTGAGGCCTGTGATAGCAGACAAATGTGCCCTTTTATCAGCAACATGTAGAAAGTCACCTGCTAAGGCATTAATGGCAAAATACATATTCAACTGCAACTCTGGTGTGGAAATACATCCATATATGGCCATGCACATAGTGATGGATGTAGAAAAGGTTTGTCACAGCCTGTATGTGTGCACATATATCTTGCAAACACACATGCTTTTGCAGTGACTCAGTAGTGCAGTCTGTTAAATGTCTTGCATACAGTATATTTTTCCACACACAGTCCTGGGTTAAAATCCAGTGTTGTGTTGCATTTCAGTTATATTATTGTGCTGACAGCAATTAATGAATGACTCATGCACTCATTATCCACACAAAGCATTCATAAATAACTGCTTTTCAGTGCTGGAAGTCACAGGCCTGGAGGTAGGGACTCATTTCACGTCCATATATTATTACAATATGTCACCCAGTACTCTGTTATTGACACAGTTGCCTAACATATGTGCCTTAAACACATGCTGCAATTGGAGTGCAAAGGGTACCCTCTCACCCTAGCTCTGCCACAACAAGGCTGCACAGCTGACACAGATGTACCTACAGCTTTTTGTCCTCCAAAGTGTTCACACCCTCTGTCTATGTGTACTACCTGCAGTGGAAGCTGCAGCCTGTGGTACATACAGCTCTATGTAAAGGTTTCTGCTACAGCCCTACCCTATGTAATGATGTAGTCTCTTAACCTCAGTAATGTTCATCTCAACAGATAAGAAAGGGGCCTGTTTTACATGAAGGCCTCATATATATATATATATATATATATATATATATATATATATATATATATATATATATATATATATATATATATATATATATATATATATATATATATATATATATATATATATTGCATTGTGGTTGCATGTCATTAGTTAATGATAGTGCAAATCAGCAATCTGGCTGCAATTAGCATATCAGAGTCACAGATTGATTTAGAGACAATTACCTGCTAATGAGAAGCATGCTAAAATGCAAGCAGTTGGCTATGGGCAAACATTCTGTATGAGACTTTCCTCACACAGCGCACACCTTTGTGAAACATTACAAGTAGCACATTTCAACAGAGGAGTACTGCACTCTACCAGGTATATAACTGTCTTTTTGTCTATAACAGGAAGCAGATTTGAAATCCCTCCCCTTCAACTATTTAAATTTATTGGCCATCCTACTGTATTCCATCGTACCAGAATACAGAAGTGACCAGCCCTTTCAACCCATCTTGCTGTTTTAAAAATAGTAACTCTCCACTAAACCTTAACTTTTTAAACAGGTAAAACTTAAGTTACCTACTTTCACATCTAACTTCTCTAGTGCACACTGCAGTGTGCATTTTTTTTTCATCTTACCTTTAAGCATCCCTGTGACTAGCACTTTCTCTAATACCTGCTGGAAAGCACTAGGAAGCCTTAAACTGATACAAACACTCAACTCTCCTTGTTAATAAGGAGAAATTAATAGTAGGCACTAAATAGCCTATAATTGCAAAGTACCTTGCTAAGGTAATGGAAAACAGCTCTTGTACTTTACAAAAAAAAAAAAAAAAAAAAAGCACCAAACCAGGCATGTCCAAGGGTCAGCTTCCGGTGATTTCTCCTGTCCACCTGGTGAATCTGGGCATACTGGGGCAATGCAGCAATTGCCTCATGTACACAGACAACCCTCTCCTCCTGCCACCCAACACTACAACCTGTGAGAGATGCACTTACATAGCCAAAATGGAAGCAAAGCTCTCTCCACCAAAGATTGTGCTAGACAGTCAAGAGGAGAAGGTTAACACCCACACTACACCTCAAGTAACACATAGCCCTTCTAAACCCACACCACCAACACCCACATATAGCAAAGATAAATCCACATATGCAGAGGCCCTTAACTGTAACCTGCCCAAGTAACAAGGACCTCTGAAGCTGAAATGCAAGCACCTATCACAACCAAAGTGTCACATAGTTTACAACAGCAGTGTGCCACCCAGCAACAGCCCCTAAGGAAAACAATGTACCTAACATTTTAGTCATAGATGACTCTATAGTCCGGCACACTGATGTCCCTCTCACCAGGTTGAACAAGGAGAAAATTACAGTCAGCTGCCTGTCGGGTGTCAGGATCCGCCACATAACGCATGCACTCAAGTCACTCCACAACAAGTACAAATATGACTCTGTCATTGTCCATGTTGGAGTGAATGACTTGAGACGTACCTCCCTGGACAACATGAAAAGAGACATGGAAGAGCTCACGGATCATGTGGCCCAGGCAGGTATGACCCTAGCCCTGAGTAGCATCCTGCCTTCGCCCAGAATGATACCACAATATAAGGACAAAATGATTGACTTCAACAATTGGCTAAGCTTCCGGTGTCATTCAAAGGGGGTCGAGTATCTGTCTGCCTGGGAAGACATGATTGACAGACCATGATGCTTTGCCAGAGATGGTCTGCACCTGTCATCCCTGGGATTCAGGTTACTGTCCTGTGATAGCATATTATGTAATTCAGTCAGCGTCCCAAATGTTATGTTTCCCTGCTGAAAAAGAAATAGAACTTCACTTAACCTCTTACTGGAGTGCGTAAGTAACATATACGGTAATCTGCCTAGCAGTACACACTCCTGTGAGCGCGTCCTATTCAAACTCAGCTAGCGTTCTTCTTAATCTAAGGCTTAACTGGCCTCTGACTCCATTTTCTCTCAGAGTGACCGACTTAAAGTGCCTTAGTTGCTGCTAATGTATCTGCTTACTACCATCTATGCCTGATTGACTTGTTATGTTTAGGTGTTGATCTGCCAGCTGTCTGTTTTTGGTGGGCTGGGCTGCTTAGCTGCTTTTAGCGATCAACAGTAGAATGCTCTGTTTAAAGTCTTGACCATACAGTTGTTGCTACATGATCACTTAATGCCTCTTTAGCCATACTTTGAATCTGCATTTTGCCCTGTAAATAAGGGCTTCTTTCTCCTTCTGCAGGCTTACAGAAAGGCCTAACCCCCCCCCCCCCCAGATTCAAAGCCTGCTGTGTTGCTTTTAGATGCTCTTTCTTCCCCTATTAGATCTACAAATTAACTGCTGTCTTGTGAATGTTCTTTTGGTTAACCTCTGTGGAAGTTGCACACATCTTTCCTAGTGGCCGTTACCTGCACATCATTTCAGAATACTAGGCCAGTAATCATTGAATTAGTTATCCTGCCCTAAGTAGTAGTTTACCTTATAATCCTAATAATAAGCTACTGTGATTAAATGATTGTTAAAGAGTTGCATTTTAGTAATTCTATTTAGTTTTATGCCAGCACAAGTCAGACATTGTTTATTTTTTATTTTGTTTGCTTACCCTTTACTTACTGTAATTCTAAAGAGCATCTCTCCAATCCCTTGTGGTTGCATATTTTACGTATTGTTTAGACTGTGTCATGGTAGCCTTCTTGAAGTACTAATCTAAGATTGTGTTTTTTTGTAATTAATACACATTGTATAATTACTGACTGCTCTATATTAATCTTATTTTGCCTCATAGTACCATTAACATTTTTTTGTAACTTTCATACCTAATGTTTATCTTATCTTTCTACTCCTCCTAGCTCTTTTCCTCCTATCCTGCACAAAATGACCTGCCTGGTCATTAAGGACCCTTTAATTTCAACCTTCAACCATCCCAACGACTGGCCAACAAATCTCTGCTGTTGAAGCGTATACCTCCCTGTTCTAAAACAAGATTAAGAAAGTATGTTCCATCCTGCTCCAACATATTAAGTATAGTTGATCTGATTTATTTCATACTGCACCTCTTATTAACTTAGCCTGTTCTTTGCAAAGTACAATGTACCTAGTTTAGTATAAATTCTAGACACTGAGTTAGGAAGCCAGCAGCCAGACTCCTCTCTGCCCTTGTACCATCTACTTGTCCCCCTCCCTGACTCCTCTTTCTGAGCCACCTCGAACTGCTACCTCCATTACAGACCCTGTAATATACTCCCTGCCCACTAGTGTCTCTTTTCCTTCTTCTAGCTGTCTCTTTATTTCCTTTATTGTTCACTTTCCAATATCCTATCTTATTCCTGCACTGCTTCACCACACTCTACTTACCTGTGACCACTTCCCCTGCCTTGGAAATCTCCTCCTCCCTGATTGTCTCTGGAAAATCTTTCACATAACTGCTCTAACCCTCCTCAGCCCACTTAATTACCTGGAACTCCATTATTTCTATACCCGCCCTTACCCCCTCTCTTTTTTTTTCCTCTCAGCTCTAGTACACTCTCCCCTAATACTTTAGCCCCTTATCCTTATCTTTTATAACTTACTTATTAAAGAGTACTTCTGCATAACCTGATTTTCCTGATACCTTTGCAGGGTATTTCTTGCTCCTCCCTTATCTACCTGCCCTTGCCTTCTCTGTCTCCTCCTCCTCCCACCTCACTTCCTGCCCCAAAGGCATATAGGCGGCAAGTCCATTGTGGCGCCATCTGTATTATCTTTGTACCTGCCCTGGCTGATGTGTGTCCCTGGCCCCTGAGGATCAGCTCTATTGAAAGTACGATACCTGTACAATGTTTTGCCTGCTTTGTCTTGTAGTAAAGTGTTATTAGTTGCCTAATACATTAATTAGCAGTAACTGATAAGATTTTTGCTCCAAAGAACTTGTAAAGTGTTTTGCTTAGTTGTGTTCTGTTAGGATTTTACTGCTGCTAATGTTTCGTGCGTTTTGCACTACTACTAGCCAATTGCCAGTATTTGACAGGGGCAATAATGTGTTTGCTCAGGTGAATGTTTAAATAGTGTCCTTTGATAGTTAGTAAAGAGGGTTGCAGGAGTTTTTGATGGCTACTTGGAAGTTAGGTGCCTCCCACATGGACTTTCCCTATTTCTGCTTTGAGCATTTTCAAACGCTGCTCTGTCTCTGGTGCCTGCTATCTGCTAATTATACTAGTGGTCGTTAAGTGAGGCGAGTGTTCATAACGCTGGGTCTATTCTTAGAGTGCAGTCTATTTTTTTCTTTTTTCAAGCAGTTCTGTATTGTTTTTATGCATTTTTGTTTACACTCCAGCAGAAATAGTACTGTAATCCTGCGTTAGCGTTTTATCTCATAAAAGCTAGCGATCTTATTGTATTTGTCCCTGCAAAAACAAAATAAAAAAATAAAATAAAAACAAAGGTAATAAAACTCAACTGAGCCTATCTAGCTCCTGGGGTACTCTTACTTGAAGTACGCTATCCTGCAATAGCGTTTTATTTCATTACAGCTAGCAATCATATTGTCTTGGTCACTGCTAAAAAAAAAAAAAAAAAAAAATAGAACTTAACTGAGCCTATCTAGCTCCTAGGGTACTCTTACTTGAAGTACACTACCCTGCGATAGTGTTTTTAATTCAGAACAGCCAGCGATCATATTGTTTGGCCCCTGCTAAAAATAAAAAAAAAAAAAAAAAAGAAACTTAACGGACTCTGCCTGAAATACGCTATCCTGTGATAGTGTTTTCTTCACTTTGAGACAGCGTTCCCTTCGATTTCTTGTTTATTCCCTGCTGTAAAAATAATAGATCTCAACTGAACCTCCTACCAGAGTACCTAATTAGCTCCTAACTGAATCCGACTTAAAATATGCTATCCTGTGATAGCATTTTATGTAATTCAGTCAGCGTCCCAAATGTTGTGTTTCCCTGCTGAAAAAGAAATAGAACTTCACTTAACCTCTTACTGGAGTGCGTAAGTAACATATAGGGTAATTTGCCTAGCAGTATACGCTCCTGTGAGCGCGTCCTATTCAAACTCTGCTAGCGTTCTTCTTAATCTAAGGCTTAACTGGCCTCTGACTCCATTTTCTCTCAGAGTGACCGACTTAAAGTGCCTTAGTTGCTGCTAATGTATCTGCTTACTACCATCTATGCCTGATTGACTTGTTATGTTTAGGTGTTGATCTGCCAGCTATCTGTTTTTGGTTGGCTGGGCTGCTTAGCTGCTTTTAGCGATCAACAGTAGAATGCTCTGTTTAAAGTCCTGACCATACAGTTGTTGCTACATGATCACTTAATGCCTCTTTAGCCATACTTTGTATCTGCATTTTGCCCGGTAAATAAGGACTTCTTTCTCCTTCTGAAGGCTTACAGAAAGGCCTAACCCCCCCCCCAGATTCAAAGCCTGCTGTGTTGCTTTTAGATGCTCTTTCTTCCCCTATTAGATCTACAAATTAACTGCTGCCTTGTGAATGTTCTTTTGGCTAACCTCTGTGGAAGTTGCACACATCTTTCCTAGTGGCCGTTACCTGCACATCATTTCAGAGTACTAGGCCAGTAATCATTGAATTAGTTATCCTGCCCTAAGTAGTAGTTTACCTTATAATCCTAATAATAAGCTACTGTGATTAAATGATTGTTAAAGAGTTGCATTTTAGTAATTCTATTTAGTTTTATGCCAGCACAAGTCAGACATTGTTTATTTTTTATTTTGTTTACTTACTGTAATTCTAAAAAGCATCTCTCCAATCCCTTGTGGTTGCATATTTTACGTATTGTTTAGACTGTGTCATGGTAGCCTTCTTGAGGTACTAATCTAAGATTGTGTTTTTTCGTAATTAATACACAGTGTATAATTAGTGACTGCTCTATATTAATCTTATTTTGCATCATAGTACCACTAGCATTTTTTTGTAACTTTCACACCTAATGTTTATCTTATTTTTCTACTCCTCCTAGCTCTTTTCCTTCTATCCTGCAGAAAAGGACCTGCCTGGTCATTAAGGACCCTTTAATTTCAACCTTCAACCATCCAAACGACTGGCCAACAAATCTCTGCTGTTGAAGCGTATACCTCCCTGTTCTAAAACAAGATTTAGAAAGTATGTTCCATCCTGCTCCAACATATTAAGTATAGTTGATCTGATTTATTTCATACTGCACCTATTATTAACTTTACCTGCTCTTTGCAAAGTACAATGTACCTAGTTTAGTATAAATTCTAGACACTGAGTTAGGAAGCCAGCAGCCAGACTCCTCTCTGCCCTTGTACCATCTACTTGTTCCCCTCGCTGACTCCTCTTTGTGAGCCACCTCAAACTGCTATCTCCATTACAGACCCTGTAATATACTCCCTGCCCACTAGTATCTCTTTTCCTCCTTCTAGCTGTCTTTTTAATTCCTTTATTGTTCACTTTCCAATATCCTATCTTATTCCTGCACTGCTTCACCACACTCTACTTACCTGTGACCACTTCCCCTGCCTTGGAAATCTCCTCCTCCATGATTGTCTCTGGAAAATCTTTCACATAGCTGCTCTAACCCTCCTCAGCCCACTTAATTACCTGGAACTCCATTATTTCTATTCCCGCCCTTACCCTCTCTCTTTTTTTTTTCCTCTCAGCTCTAGTACACTCTCCCCTAATACTTTAGCTCCTTATCCTTATCTTTTATAACTTACTTATTAAAGAGTACTTCTGCGTAACCTGATTTTCCTGATACCTTTGCAGGGTATTTCTTGCTCCTCCCTTATCTACCTGCCCTTGCCTTCTCTGTCTCCTCCTCCTCCCACCTCACTTCCTGCCCCAAAGGCATATAGGCGGCAAGTCCATTGTGGCGCCATCTGTATTATCTTTGTACCTGCCCTGGCTGCTGTGTGTCCCTGGCCCCTGAGGATCAGCTCTATTGTAAGTACGATACCTGTGCAACGTTTTGCCTGCTTTGTCTTGTAGTAAAGTGTTATTAGTTGCCTAATACATTAATTAGCAGTAACTGATAAGATTTTTGCTCCTAAGAACTTGTAAAGTGTTTTGCTTAGTTGTGTTCTGTTAGGATTTTACTGCTGCTAATGTTTCGTGCGTTTTGCACTACTACTAGCCAATTGCCAGTATTTGACAAGGACAATAATGTGTTTGCTCAGGTGAATGTTTAAACAGTGTCCTTTGATAGATAGTAAAGAGGGTTGCAGGAGTTCTTAACGGCTACTTGGAAGTTAGGTGCCTCCCACGTGGACTTTCCCTATTGCTGCTTTGAGCATTTTCAAATGCTGCTCTGTCTCTAGTGCCTGCTATCTGCTAATTATACTAGTGGTCATTAAGTGAGGCGAGTGTTCATAACGCTGGGTCTATTCTTAGAGTGCAGTCTATTTTTTTCTTTTTTCAAGCAGTTCTGTATTGTTTTTATGTGTTTTTTGTGTACACTCCAGCAGAAATAGTACTGTAATCCTGCGTTAGCGTTTTATCTCAGAAAAGCTAGCGATCTTATTGTATTGGTCCCTGCAAAAACAAAATAAATAAATAAATTAAAAACAAAGGTAATAAAACTCAACTGAGCCTATCTAGCTCCTGGGTTACTCTTACTTTAAGTACGCTATCCTGCAATAGCATTTTATTTCATTACAGCTAGCGATCATATTGTCTTGGTCCCTGCTAAAAAAAAAAAAAAAAAAAAAAAAAAAAATAGAACTTAACTGAGCCTATCTAGCTCCTGGGGTACTCTTACTTGAAGTACGCTATCCTGCGATAGCGTGTTTAATTCAGAACAGCCAGCAATCATATTGTTTGGCCCCTGCTAAAAATAAATAAATAAATAAAAAAAAAAAAAAAAAAAACTTAACGGACTCTGCCTGAAGTATGCTATCCTGCGTTTTCTTCACTTTGAAACAGCGTTCCCTTTGATTTCTTGTTTATTCCCTGCTGTAAAAATAATTGAACTCAACTGAACCTCCTACCAGAGTACCTAATTAGCTCCTAACTGAATCCGACTTGAAATACGTTATCCTGTGATAGCGTTTTATGTAATTCAGTCAACGTCCCAAATGTTATGTTTCCCTGCTGAAAAAGAAATAGAACTTCACTTAACCTCTTACTGGAGTGCGTAAGTAACATATAGGGTAATCTGCCTAGCAGTACACGCACCTGTGAGCGCGTCCTATTCAAACTCAGCTAGCGTTCTTCTTAATCTAAGGCTTAACTGGCCTCTGACTCCATTTTCTCTCAGAGTGACCAACTTAAAGTGTCTTAGTTGCTGCTAATGTATCTGCTTACTACCATCTATGCCTGATTGACTTGTTATGTTTAGGTGTTGATCTGCCAGCTATCTGTTTTTGGTGGGCTGGGCTTCTTAGCTGCTTTTAGCGATCAACAGTAGAATGCTCTGTTTAAAGTCCTGACCATACAGTTTTTGCTAGATGATCGCTTAATGCCTCTTTAGCCATACTTTGTATCTGCATTTTGCCCTGTAAATAAGGACTTCTTTCTCCTTGTGCAGGCTTACAGAAAGGCCTAACCCCCCCACCCCCACCCAGATTCAAAGCCTGCTGTGTTGCTTTTAGATGCTCTTTCTTCCCCTATTAGATATACACGTTAAATGCTGTCTTGTGAATGTTCTTTTGGCTATCCTCTGTGGAAGTTGCACACATCTTTCCTAGTGGCCGTTACCTGCACATCATTTCAGAGTACTAGGCCAGTAATCATTGAATTAGTTATCCTGCTTTGTTTGTTGGTTTTAAACATGATTTCTTTAAATGTTTATTTAATTAATTAATTAGATTAAGCTTTTAGTTAATTGTTTTGCTAGTTAACCCAAGTTAGTGGGAGAAAATGTTATCTGAAGAAGCGTGGTTGTATCCACGCGAAAGCGCTTATCAACCCACTTGTCTTGCTAAATAAAAGGTTATTTTATTATAACGCTATTACTTCTACTGGATTATTTGGCTAAATGTGAATCTACAATTTGGTGTGTCGTGGAGAGATCAGATTCTGTTTTTACATATATTGGACTGTTTTTGTGTGAATACTGATCTCCTAAAGTTGCAGTTACCTCTTTGTTTTTTTGAACATTCTGTTTTTTTGTGTGGTAACTGCTCTACACGATGGATTCTTCTAATGTTGAATTGGATTATCGACCGGAGTCGAGGGACAGCATAAGTATTCCGAATGGACTTCTGCACTGTGTTTCCAACCCTTTATTGGCTCTGGAATTAGGTGGGTCAACTAATGATTTAATTGCCACTATAACAGATGAAGATATAAATGAATTCCATAAAACTGCTAAAGAATTTGAAGATAAACTTTATTTATTGCAAAGGTACGCCTGGCAAAGGCAGCACCTTGAAGCCTCTTTACACTTTCATATCGTTCCAAGAGGCATGCGCGTATTTTGTATGCCGTCTTATGGAGATAATCATCCGACCCTCCTAAAAAAGTGGCAAGATCTCAACATAGAACAAGGTTTTAAGTATATGAGATTACTAATTGAATATTTTTCACCCCTAGAAATCAAATTGCGTGGTGAAATAGACTCTATCTATAAAAGCTTAAGTGAACGCTTTAAGTCTGAATATGCAAAGAATAGACTACAAAATATTTTTGCTCAAGTTAATTCCTTCAGTGACAAACTAAAACAAACAAAATTTAAAAAGTTACAACGAGACTTTAATGATTTCCAAACTGGACAAATCTTTGTTTGGCCAAGGAATAATACTACACAAGTCCGTGAGCAGAACCCGATACCTTCAGCGCATACTCTAGATGACGTCACTCATCTAGTTCCAACTGCCGTCAGTTCTACTTTGCCTTCTTCCACAGCAACTGAAACAAATATGGCTAATACAGTGGATAATGGTATTCCTAGGCCAACCGTAATTTCTGACACACCACCTCCTAACCAGTTGGCGTTTGTTAATATACCAAATGATACTCAGCTAGGAGCGAGACCCAAAACAGTTCAAGACTTGAACCGTTTTTTACCTTACCCGATAAAGCAGCAATTTCAGGGCAGAGGTCGCTCGCACAGCAGAGGACCGAGGAAGCGGAAGATGTCCTGAGAGAGGTACGGAACCTCAAGAAAACAAAGAATGTGACTGACTTGTTTGTTAATTTGTCTTCTTATGTTATGGATCAATCTGATATAAGTCTAATTAACAAGGGTTTAAATTTTATTCCTGCACAATGCAGTAACTTAACTGATACTTTGTGTGATTTACGACTTTTTTGCAGGAACGTTGCTCTGAAGTTATTTTTTAAAAGCCCTATTGCTACATCAGACAATAAAGCTACGGAAAGTGACCCTATGCTTTTGAAACGCAGAAGTAATTTTTCACCTGCATTATCATTTAATTTAGAATGTTTCTTAAAAGCCTGTGAAAAAGACTTTTATCATCTATTTTCTAGTCATACTAAGAGGATAGCCTATGTGAATTTAACAACAAATGAAGTCAAATCTCTTAATAAACTGAAAAAGTTAACTGATTTAACTTTTAGACCTGCAGATAAAGGTGGGGGAACAATCATTCTGAACACTTTAGATTATAACTTACTCATGTTAAATATGTTATCAGATTTAGCCACATATAAAATTATTTCAGTGAAGATGGTTAATAATATCATTACAGCTGTACATGAAACACTGTATGATTTACTTATGTGCAGGCAAATCTCTCCTGAATTATATGACTATTTGTTTATAGAATTTCCAACTATTCCAGTAATAAAAGGGCTACGGAAAATTCATAAAAATGTAACCCCTATACCTTTACGACCCATAGTGTCAGGCAGTAATTGGGTCACTGCAACTGTATCTACTCTCATTGAAAAGCTTCTCAGACCTGTAGTTAATGCAGTCCCTTCCATCTTAAAAGATACCTACCAACTTTTGGAGAGTTTGGTTAATCAGACTTTTGATGTTACGAACAATAATTGTTTTTTAGTAACACTTGATGTAAAAAAACTATTCACTTCTATTCCCAATGACATAGGGCTGGAAGCCATCAGAGAACTATTAGTTAGAGATACTACATTTAATGGAGACAAGATAATTTTAATGTGTCAGTTATTAGATTTGGTACTAAACAATAACTTGTTTATGTTTAATGATAAAACGTATTTACAGACATGGGGGGTAGCCATGGGCACCCCCTGTGCAAATACGTACGCAAATCTAGTGGTTCTAAACTGGGAAAAGAAGTTTTTATTTAACCATCCTATGTTTAAAAATGTCAAATTCTACAAACGATTTGTGGATGATGTTCTTTTAATATGGCAAGGTACCCTAACAGATTTCCAACAATTTTTGGAATTTTTAGAATCTACAACAACATTTTTGAGTTTTACGATGGAAGCTTCCAATAAATGTGTCCATTTTCTTGATGTTACTTTAATGCTTAGTGAACATGGTACAGTTACCTCATCTTTGTTTAGGAAACCTACCTGGGCTAATACATTACTTAAATACGATAGTATGCACCCCAGGCATACGTTCCCTGGCATCATCAAAAGTCAGTTCATCAGGTTAACTAGGCTGTGTCAAACTGAAGAATCAATTAAGCTAGAAGCAGAAAGATTAGAAACACTCTTTTTGAATAGAGGTTACAATAGTGATTTTAATTAAAAATATTAAAGATAGTGTTCTGAGTTCCTTAGTAATAAATACTCATGTAGCCAAGATGTCTAACTCAACTGACTTAAGAATAAAAAATAAAGTCATGAAACTTCCTTATATTATTAAATACACAAGTGATGTGAAATGTTTAGAACAAATTATAAGTAAGAATTGGAATATACTCATGACTGATGCATCAGTAGCTAGTTTAGTAGGGAACTATCCTAGATTCCTTTATAAAAATTGTCCGAACTTGAAACAAATTCTATGCAAGGATCACTGTATTATGTCTAAAAACCTTAATGAGAATACTGGAACTGTTCCCTGCGGAAAATGTAATAGATGTACTTACATTTGTCCTACATCTTTCTATATCCATCCTACTTTAAATTTTACTTTTTATTTCAATAGTTTTGCTACTTGTTCTACAAAAAATTTAGTATATCTGGCTTCCTGTCTTAAATGTACTGCTTTCTACATTGGCCTTACTAAAAGGAAATTATCAGATCGAATATATGATCATCTATATGAAATTAGGAGATGTTCAGATACTAATGCTTTAGCTCAGCACATAAAAGAGCATCAAGATCATGTGTTTTGTTTTAGAGTGCTAGAAGTAATAGCATTAAATCCGAGAGGTAGTGATGCCATTAATAATCTAGCATTAGCTGAACTAAAATGGATTTTAAGGTTCAATGCTCATAACTACCCAGGCTTAAATACTTCGGTATCTATTAAGCCTATTTTGAATAACAGGAAACGTTGATAAGATGTCTTCGAATGCTATAAAACTATTAATTTAGCTTTTTTATAAATCTGTATATATTATGCTTTAATGCAACTATTTTTAAGGTTTTTCATTATATACGAATAGTCATATATTTATATATTTTTATTAAGTCATATACGTATATACTCACGTAACATTCACAGGTTTTAATAATCTCCCACACATCAATTTTAAAACTTAAACTTTAGCTAGATATTAAATTTTGTTAATCTAGTAGATTTATTAGTTCTTAATCCATACCTAACTTGTAGTCTCTTTTTAAATTATTAATTATTAAATAAATTACTTATTAATTAAATAGACTAATAACCCAAGTTTAAGAGACATCTTTGATTAAGTGTTTAGTCTCTTGTACCATCCAAGTAATTGATTAATTTATTATTCTGCTTAATATTATACATTTTTTGTATATATTTATATATTTCTAAATTGATAATATTTTTAAATCAATATATTTACATGGTTTTATATTAACATTATTTTAAATACTTATAAATATATAATATATTTGATATTTATTTTCATGTATATATATATTTCTGGATAGTTATATTTATGTACAGCAAAACTATTATCAGTTTTTATATATTTTTACTTTCAACATATAATATACATTTGAAAGATTTGAGCGTCTCACTATTACTTAGCGAGTAAAGTAATTCTGCTTGTTAGAGACAAATAATGAAATTTGTGTTCCACATTTCTGTGAAAAAGAGTCTTATATACCCAGTATATTCAGCTTCTGATTGTTATTTAGTTCGCTTTGAACAGTGATGAGTTTGTTATATTGCTATCTTATATCAGAATTGTTTTATTAGACATTAACATTTTTTAGATATGTGTTTTTAGTATACGCTCATATTTAACATTCAGGAATTGCTGCACTCAGTTTTATTTTCAACCTCAGGTCTAAGCCATATTACGTTTGAGACTTTATTAATTGTGTTGTATATATGTAAGAATTTGTTACATATTATAATTTAAATTAAAGAACAGTTATTACTTTTCATAGCCATGGCTTTATACAATTAGCCTATACTTTTGAATATATGTTCTTTCATCTTCCTATATCATAGAACTGTTTGTTGGTTTTAAACATGATTCCTTTAAATGTTTATTGAATTAATTAATTAGATTAAGCTTTTAGTTAATTGTTTTGCTATTTAAATCAAGTTAGTGGGAGAAAATGTTATCTGAAGAAGCGTGGTTGTATCCACGCGAAAGCGCTTATCAACCCACTTGTCTTGTTAAATAAAAGGTTATTTTATTATAACGCTATTACTTCTACTGGATTATTTGGCTAAATGTGAATCTACAATTTGGTGTGTCGTGGAGAGATCAGATTCTGTTTTTACATACATACACACAATCATTGAATTAGTTATCCTGCCCTAAGTAGTAGTTTACCTTATAATCCTAATAATAAGCTACTGTGATTAAATGATTGTTAAACAGTTGCATTTTAGTAATTCTATTTAGTTTTATGCCAGCACAAGTCAGACATTGTTTATTTTTTATTTTGTTTGCTTACCCTTTACTTACTGTAATTCTAAAGAGCATCTCTCCAATCCCTTGTGGTTGCATATTTTACGTATTGTTTAGACTGTGTCATGGTAGCCTTCTTGAGGGACTAATCTAAGATTGTGTTTTTTTGTAATTAATACACATTGTATAATTACTGACTGCTCTATATTAATCTTATTTTGCCTCATAGTACCACTAGCATTTTTTTGTAACTTTCACACCTAATGTTTATCTTATCTTTCTACTCCTCCTAGCTCTTTTCCTCCTAGCCTGCACAAAAGGACCTGCCTGGTCATTAAGGACCCTTTAATTTCAACCTTCAACCATCCCAATGACTGGCCAACAAATCTCTGCTGTTGAAGT
The DNA here is from genome assembly GCF_019279795.1 of Protopterus annectens. Lineage (NCBI taxonomy): Eukaryota > Metazoa > Chordata > Ceratodontiformes > Protopteridae > Protopterus > Protopterus annectens. Next base: position 1,335,081,228 of record NC_056744.1, on the reverse strand, counting down.
GTATACCTCCCTGTTCTAAAACAAGATTAAGAAAGTATGTTCCATCCTGCTCCAACATATTAAGTATAGTTGATCTGATTTATTTCATTCTGCACCTATTATTAACTTAGCCTGTTCTTTGCAAAGTACAATGTACCTGGTTTAGTATAAATTCTAGACACTGAGTTAGGAAGCCAGCAGCCAGACTCCTCTCTGCCCTTGTACCATCTACTTGTCCCCTTCCCTGATTCCTCTTTCTGCGCCACCTCAAACTGCTATCTCCATTACAGACACTGTAATATACTCCCTGCCCACTAGTATCTCTTTTCCTCCTTCTAGCTGTCTTTTTAATTCCTTTATTGTTCACTTTCCAATATCCTATCTTATTCCTGCACTGCTTCACCACACTCTACTTACCTATGACCACTTTCCCTGCTTGGAAATCTCCTCCTCCCTGATTGTCTCTGGAAAATCTTTCACATAGCTGCTCTAACCCGCTCCGTTCGCCCTGTGGGCTCACTCTGCTCCCCTACCCTACCCCCAATTTCCACCCACCCCCAGTGGTCCTAGCTTTACACCTCCTTTACCACACCCCTCCCACTATTACCCTATCACAAACTCCTTCCACTTAACCACACCCCCTACCTCAAGAAATACCTACTTAAGCCATTTTACCTCTAGTACCACTCCCTAACCTTTCCACACCTTTTCCTGTACTGCTATAGTTTGCAACCTCACTCTTATAACCACCTTTTATCCAGTTTATCTACCTGTCCTCAAACTAATACATCTCATATAACACTTTTCTCCTTCTCCCACCTTTACACTTACCTACCTCTATCCCTCCCCCTACATATTCTAACTCCTCATTTACACATCCTAATGGACCCAACAAACAAATCCTTACTCACAAACCTACTACTCTTAACTACAACTCTTGCTGCTCTAACTATTTCTTACACACTAACCTTTTTTGAACTTTCTTCTCTTCCTGAGAAACACCACCCCTACCAACAAACTCTACCACTTTCTCACATAAACTCACTTAAACATATTAACATCACTGCCACCTTTATCTACATACTTCCTAAGTACCATAGATCTATAAGTTCATAGGTTAGTACTAGGCTAACTGCCCTTATGGGCAATTTTAAACCTAGCCAGTTACCCCATGTCAGAATCAAACCCTGCATCTTGTGTTTCAAAGGTAAGCACCTTAACCATTACACCAACCTCCCACTATCCATGTTACATACTTCCCTGTCAAAAAAACTCCAATCAATTACTACAAAATCCTTAAGTTTGTACAATATCCCCTACGACACCCCTTATTAGATGGTGATATTCATCCTAACCCTGGCCCCAATACTAATACTCACAATAACCCCCACAATCGAACATTTCCTATTTCTACTACCCCTAAAAGACCAGCTAACTCCCTCCTTATAGCTCACCTTAACATCCGCAGCATAAACAATAAAATTACCCACCTACATGCACTATTACAGGTGCACTCATTTGATATTCTCTGTATTACAGAAACATGGCTAAAACCCTCTTCTCTGGACCAAGAGATTACCCCTCCTGGATATAATATCCTAAGATATGACCGCAAAATTAAAAAGGGTGGAGGAGTAGCCATTTTGTATAAATCTGAACTCCAAGTGTCACCCTTCATTTTGCCACTACCCCCAGATACCAATGCAGAAACCCTTACTGTCAAGCTAAAAATCAATAACTCCAAATCTATCTATCTAATTTGTACATATCTCCCTCCTGGAAATAACATTAATACACTTGAAAACATACTTAGTCACCTATCCACCCACCTACCTCAGGAAACCATTATATTAGGAGACTTTAATATATACTGGACAACCTGTAGTTCTCCCAATCCTACCATCCACATAAATCTACACAATTTCTCACAGATAATAACCACCCCTACTAGAATCCATAAGCCAACCAACAAGGAAACCACCCTAGACTGGATTCTTCTCAACAGCCATCTTGATACTTATAAATCAGGAACCCTTCCCGATGATATCAGTGACCATATGCTAACCTATATCATTAAACAAAAAATTCATAACCCTAACACTAATAATTTTAAATCCTCCCGCTCAAAAAAATTCTTTAATCCAGACAGTTTCCAAAATGAACTAAAAACATGTGACTGGTCGCCTATGTCTCATCTTCAACTTGATGAAGCAGTGACCTTCTTTAATACTAGATTCCTTCAAATCCTAGATTACCACGCACCCATTCAATCATCCCGAATAAGAACCAAAATTGCCCCCTGGCTTACAAAACACACTAGGCAAAAGATCCTCCTCAGAAATAAGATTTGGGCCAAATGGAGAGCCTCCAAAAGTCCATCTGATCACCTTTACTTTAAACAATTAAGAAATGCTACCAAGAAAGACATTCTCAGAGACAAAAAAGATTACTACCTTAACCATCAACAAACCCACCAACTAAAGCCACAAAAATTCTGGACAGGCATCAATAAACTTCTTAAACCAGGCCACTCTAAATCTCCTACCCCTTCAGGATTTAACCCTAGTAACTCTAACCTGATACCTGATGCCTTTAATAACTATTTTACAGAAGCCATTCTAACCCTAGCTAATACTTTACCACCCATCACCACAACACCATTACATACCAATAATACTGTAACTCCAACCTTTCATATTCAACCTGTACCCAAATCCCTCATTTGCAACCTCCTTCAAAAACTTAAACCATGCTCCCCTTCTGCTGACTGACTTCCAGCAGAATTCCTGCAAATTGCAGCTAAAGAAATTGCCAATCCCATCTCCATCCTTATAAACAGAACAATTTTAGAAAGCAAAATCCCTTCCATATGGAAAGTATCTCACATCATCCCTCTACACAAAGGTGGATCTTCTACCGAGCTCTCCAACTTTTGGCCTATCGCCTTACTCTCTCCAATAGCTAAAATAATGGAAAAGTGCATACATAAACAACTACTTTCTCACCTTCTCCATAACAATTTACTTGCAGACTGCCAGCATGGTTTTAGACCATTTCATAGCACAACAATTGCCCTGCTATCATTTTCTGACTCCATAAACAAAAATTGTAATAATAATACTTTCTCCTCTGCACTGTTTATTGACCTCTCAAAAGCCTTCGATATGGTGAACCATAACGTGCTTATTGACATACTAAAAGCCCAATCACTCGATACACAAGCACTACATTGGTTTAAATCCTACCTTGAAAACAGACAACAAGCAGTACTTTGGGACAATACTCTTTCTTCTTCCCTCCCTGTGAACATTGGAGTACCACAAGGCTCTATATTAGGACCCCTTCTCTTTTCATTGTTTATTAATGATCTACATACCAAAATTCCTCAAGCCACCTGCATACAATATGCAGATGACTCAACATTAATTTGTTCAGCCAAGTCCATAACCTCTCTCCAGGCCCTCACTGAAACAGTATTTATCAGTGTTGAAAATTGGTTTATGCAACACTGTCTCCTTTTAAACCCCAAAAAAACAAAATTACTGCTCTTTGCTCCTACTCATAGGTCACCTCATCCACACTTCACAGTCACCTCTAGCAATGGAGCTAACATATCCCCTGACACTACAACCCGTCTACTGGGAGTTACAATTGATAACAACCTTAGCTATGATGACCATATTAATGCTACTATAAAGTCTGTCAACAAAAAACTAGGCACCCTTTACAGAATCAAACCCTTCCTTACCCCTTCAGCCAGAATCACTATTGCCCAGACTCACCTAATCTCTACCCTTTTCTATGCTTATGCAATATATACCAACCTATCTAGAAACAACCTCACCAAACTTTCTACTAGTTACAATAGCATAACCAGATTTGCCACTGGCACCCCTTTCAGAACTCACCACTGTCATAACCTCAAACAACTGGGATGGTTAGAACTGCAGAACCTACTACTTTGTCAACAACTTGTTCTCACCCAAAAGATCCTTTATCACCCTAATAATACCACAATCCTTACTAAGCTGATTACCCCCTACAAAAATCTTGCAACTCTACGCTCAGCTAACAAAATTCTAGTCTCCACTATTAAATCTAAAAACAAACCTGGGGACTCACTTTTCGCCAACACAGTAGGAAAAAGCTGGAACCAGCTTCCTACTGAACTTACATCTCTTGCTTCCTCTCATCTCTTTAAAAAGCATCTTAAAGAATATCTTAAAAACCATTGGCTTTGTCCCTGCTCTAACCCAGACTGATATACCCTGACTGTTGTCTCTTTCCCCTTTTTGCTCTCCTTACACTTATATACCCCACTGTTCTATGTCACATACCTGTAAACATTTTTATTTACACTTCAATATTGTCTTAGCTTTTTTGATTGCTCTCTCTAAAATTTCTGCTCACATTATTTTGATCTGTGTGTTAACCTACTAAGTACTCTAAATAACTTATGTCAACCTCAATGTAACAATGTCCTGTAATTTGTTTTGACTATTACTATATATTGTAATCTTTGTCACTACTAATGCTTGGAGCTTTTCTCCCCGGGCCTCTACTGAAAATGGACATATATCCAGTTAGACTAGCCCGGTCAACAAATGTAAAATAAAATAAAATAAAATAAAAAAATAAATAAATAAAATAATGTGTCAACTGGTTATAATACTAAAGAAGCAAGTGAACAAATGTACCAACAACACATAAGGCATTTGTTTATTATAACAGGAATGAAATAAACAAAATTACCTATTGAGACTCTTAAGTTTAAGAACACTGCTTAAAGAGCAGTTTTCATTCAAACCTGGTGCATTGTATGCATTTAATCTAATTTGCCAGTGTAGCTCTAATTCTTCCAATTTAAGGGACATCGGGCTTCCTCTAAGGTCTTGAGATATTTGATCGATAACCAAAAACTTAAACATGTTATCCGGATATACTGAAATGTGTTTTGCCAATGCATTTTCTAATTTTTGTTTTTTGATTGCATAAATATGCTCATATATATGGTCACGAATACAGCGTTCTGTCTTGCCTATATAAAAAGCAGGACAGAACTGGCACTTCGCTAAGTAGATAACCATCTTAGAATTACAGTTTACCCTCAGCTTCAACAATTACTCTTGATCATGTACTTTAAATCTATTAGATTCCATGATATGCTGACAGTGGTTACATGCTTGGCATTTATACATGCCAGCTGTTCTCACTGTTCTTATATGATGTTGTTCAATATACTTTGAACTGTATTTTATTTGCTATCAGATGAGATTTTTTAGCCATTACATTACAGAACACATTACTGTGTTTTGCATTTTGAATAAGTACATCAGCCTTGTTTTAACTAGAAATATTACACCTGACTATAACTATACCATGTACAACTATACCATGTATATATATATATATATATATATATATATATATATATATATATATATATATATATATATATATATATATACCATGTATTTGCACCATTTTACTGCTCTGCAATTCAATCAGTGGTTGAATGGTTTAGCAGTTTGCAACAATGCATTGATTTTGAAACTGTGTTGTGGGAAAAGATTAACCTCACAATGGCATAACAAAAGAAAATGTATAAAAAGAAGTTGTCACATCGCATTTCCATTATGAGGATGTTATGATCACAGAAATAACTTTGACATTTGATATTATTGTCATACTGTTGTTTTTGCCTATAAAATTTGATCATGTCATCTCATTAATATTCAGGCAGTCGGTTAAATTTTTCAGTGATGTTGACGGTAAATGTTATGACCATCGGTCATTTGATCGTATACTGGGTACACTGCTGTGTTAGGGCTGGGGGATCAACAGCACATGATCAGCTTGTGTAGACAGTAGTCCAAATATCATGTGTTCCCACTGTTTAACATCTACCTTGTCTGATGTTGTGAATATTCCAACCATGAGGCCTAGTGAAAATTAAGGAACGCGTACTATTAGAAGGGGTATCAGTTGTCCCGTGTGGATGTTAACTCTGACCAAATAGCCCACTATATTTCCTTGCATAACAGCAGCAGATCCATGGATGCCTTATTATAGTAAGCCTTACAATTACTGTGTAGGTTAGAGACTTTTGAGAATGCAGCAGTTGACAGAACTGTAGGTCAGGGCTGACTCTGTGTGATGCATGCAGTAAACAGCCAATACATAGATAGGTACAGGTTGTGTGGGTTGCCTGGCATCAGCTATTTTAATATTAATATGTGAGTTGGGGTAAGGTGTCAATCCCTACAGCCCTAGGTTGTCAGTGATTGTGCTATGTGTTGTCTCTTGGCCAATGCCAGGGAGTACTGGGCACCTCTACATCTGCCTACAGGGACATCATTGGGGGGGGGGTCCTTCTCCGAGTCTTTCTGTGAGTGTGGCTGTGGTGACCTAGGCACTGATGGGGGGCTGTGTATCCCTTCCTTATGCTTTTCCACCTGCAGCTGCTTCTGCAGGATCATATTGTGTAGCATGGCACATACTGTGAATATAAGGAAGTCAAGATTTATTATGGGTAGTAAAAGATGTAATAAATGATATTATAAATTAAAAGGTGGAAGCTAAAGTCATGGAAGGAGATTTAAGTGTGGCATTGATAAAATACAATATGAATCTTTATGGGATGTATTAGGGCCTTATAACATAAGTGAAAGGATAGTAAAAATAATTAAGCTGGCATATGAGAAAAGTAATGTAAGAATAATTCTAAATGGATGGTTATGTAAGGAAGTTAAAATATGGTGTAGAATAAGGCAAGGATGCCCTGTGAGCAGTATTATATTTGCTTTAGTTATGAATGTGATTGTCAATAAAATGAAGAGAATATTAGATTGGCAGGTTATAAGATAAATAACGAAATATGAGTACCAATAATATATACATATGCAGATGATATAGTGTTAATTACCAAGAAGAAAAGACTAGATGGAAGAGGCAATCAGAAAGTTAATTAAAGTCTTAGAGATACTTGGTTTATGTATAAATAAGGGCAAAAGTAAAGGTTTTGGATTCATGGGAAATATAAAAGCTGAACAGTTTAATGGAGAGGTTATATACATATATGTACTAGGAATAGTATTTGGATCAAATGACCATAAGAAAAGAACACAATGGCAGAATTTTTTCAGGAATTAAGAGGTATATGTACATTTTGGAAGTCATATAAATTGTCGTGCAAGAAAAAGTTTATTTCATAAATACTATTCTCTTAGTCAAGTTAGCTTATTTAGCAAGGATTTATATGATTCCATCTAATTATGAAAAATAGATTATCCTGTAGATTTAATAAAATCCATGTAGGCATAGTGTATAGCCTACATGGAATTTTACCTTGTCCATGTACATAGTTCCCCCTCGTCAGAGCACCATGCATATTAATCATGGTGCAGTGCAGAGGGAGAGCTATGGAATATGGTTCTTGAATCAATGTAGGGAGTGTGGTGCAGATGAGTGCACTGTCCAATTGAATTATAGCAATGCAATTTAATTATTTTTTTTAAAGTATGTTTGTGCAGCGGGATGCAGAGCACAGCAGTAATAAGCGGTGTTGAGACTCCTGCCAGCCATCTAAAAATAGAAACCGGATATATTTAATTAGTTTGTAAAGGTCAAGTTTATGCGCAGCTGACCGGGTTTGTGAGGCGCGCTGCAGTGTTCAGCACAGCTTAAAGGTAGCTCAGAGGATTATATAAAGCTATAGCAAAATTTCACATATCCACGTACCTAAATGGTTAGAATTACAAACTCATGTACAATAGGTGCAGGGCTTGAATTCATAGAAGAGTAAGTTAGCATTTTTGTTCAAAATACAAATTATGCAAATTATTTTTAAATACTGGCCTGCTGCACTCTGCTAAGGCCTGCTAAGACCTGCTAAGCACTACATAAATAAGTAATGGTGGCTAGTGTTTATATGCTGCTTGGCATCACTTGACTGGTTTGTGTACCGCTAAGCACTGCTAAGCATAGGACGTTTAGCACTGCTCAGCTGAGCTGCACTTGTTTGCGTGCTGCTAAGTGACATACTGCATTTTTAAAGATTGCCCAATGTTATGTAAGGGTGGGAAAACAGGCTAAATGAAGCCCAATAGGCAGGAATACAGCAAAATCCATTGGAGTTCTGTCTCTGAAGGATATAATGGCAGGTGTTGGAGAGGGTTCATGTTTTCAGGAGCAGCAGTGGAGCATTCAGGAGTCCAGGGTCATTGTTGTACTCCTTGTCAAAAACCATGAGGGCCGACTTATGCAGGGAGGTTACCAGGGCTCAGAGTGCAAGGCATAGGTCTTTACCCAGTGCAACTGTATCCCCTGCACAAGTGAGCAGTGTCATCACCACCATGATGATGTGAAAAGATGGAAGTCTCTCTCTTGGATACCCGAGTCCAAGACCCCTGGCCTGGGAATGTCCCACATGTATGTAAGTACCATTAACTGTGTTTCACCAATATCTAATCCTAAATGTCTGCTAAACTGGTATGCATAATGGTGTGCTTCTCTCCCAACAGCTGCAGAGGAGAGGGCTCGCAACATTGAGGCACATGCCAGGCTCTTGGCCAGGTTGCACTGTGAGTGTGGTATGTACAAATGTATTTTGCTATCTATAGTCAAATAAGCAAGAAAGAGTAAAGCATTAACTGTAATTAGGTATATACAGTAAAGATTGTATTGCAAGGAATGTGGACTTACACCTGTACTGCAAGAAGTGCATACTGCCAACTATAGTGCCATAAGCGGGGAAGACTAAACCATTAACTGTAATAAAGTAAATGCAATAAAGTTTGTAGTGCAATAACTGTGGAATTACAGCTGTGTTGCAACACCTGCATAATGACAACTGTTATGCAATAAAAACATGAAATTATACCAGTAACTGATTGAAGGTTTCTTTAATAAAGTCTGTTGTGCAATGACTGTGGAAGTAGGGCTGTTTTGCAAGAAATCAATTATTAAAACTGTTCAGCAATAATAACACAAAATAGTATCAGTACCTGCATGAAGGTATAGCTAATAAAGTCTGTTGTGCAATAAGTGTAGGTTCAGAGATTTGTTTGTAAGAATTGATGTTTGACAACTGGTCTGCAATGAAACGTGAACCAATAGCAATAACACCAAGTTAAATCGTATACATCAGGATTGTTTTGGTTTCATCATTGCATGTCAGCTACACGCATTCAGGCTGTGAGATATGGTGCTGCAGTCAGGTATAACAGTGTACTAGTTGTAAACTGCAGATAATAACCCATAATTGGATATTGTTTGTTGACTTCACAGATATTTCAAAACACTAACAATGTAATGCATACACCTGAATTCTATGTAGTAATGTATACTTTACCTAGTATCTCTGCCGTGCTTGAATGTCATGCATGTGTGTCACTGCAATAAAGTATAAAACTGTACCAGTATTAGCAGGTCATATTCTGGTGCCAGGTGAGCTCTAGGCAAATATCAGTCAGTCAATACTCAGCAGTGACTCAGCTCAGTTTGCTAAATGCTGTGTATAAAGTACATTTTTGTCAGGCACAGAGCAGGGCTTGCATCCAGTGCTAAGTAGATCTAAATATTGCAGTATCAGTCACATGTTTACAAATATTCTCTCCACAGGAACTACAGGTAAATGGGTGAAGTATCCCATATTATGATTACATTACTGTACAATCATTACCAGTAATGTGAAAATACATCATAAAATACAGGAAATAAGTGTAATAATAAAATAAAATAAATAAAATGTCTAAACGTTGGTATGGCTGCATGCCTGGAGTGTGTGTTAAAGGTTGCTGCAGTCAGTTAATACATTTGATGCAGATGTCCTCTGCAGTCACTATTATTGGGTTCTATCCCCATGCCTGACAAGCAAGGCATGATAGTTGTTTATGTTCTGTACTGTACACATACATGTCTCGCTGTCATTTAATGTATTTACTGTTGCACAATCCCTCTGTCACAGATGTATCATTGACATGACTATGTAAGTAGCAAAGTAACACTACATCAGCCCACAGTACACCTTGGCACCTAGCCTCCAGCACAGCCACCTTTGGGGATAGGTACACCTGATGTGCAAGTGTTCTCTGTAGTTGTGTACCTGCAGTTGCTACTGCTTGGCCCATACTGTCCCATATGGATAGCTTGAGAGGTATGTACATGCTACAGCAGCTATAGGGCACATTTACACATAAATAAAGGACAGACCTGTAGAGTGGATAGCAGCACTGTTGTAAACTATATAGCCTATAATGGTATTAATGGATGGTATTTCTCTCTCTCCCCACCCCTTATCTTCCAATATTTATTATTGTTATATATTGGTTATGGTTTACTATTAACATATGTTGTTCCATAAACTTTTTTAGGGTGGCATATGTTTTATTTTTGTTATGTATTACAATGGCTGCATATTAACATATCTTGTTGAATTACTGATACTGTTTGCCATATGCCATAACTGTTGCTGGCATGCTGTTAATATACTGACTGTTTTGTTATCAATTGTTGTGCTTCACATAATATGCATTGAACTATAATGGGGTTATTTCCAATGTTCTGGCATGCTGTTATTACTAACAATGTTTTTTTTTCATAACTAACCTAAATGTATAGCTTTACCTCCATAACCACAGGACATCAGTGTAGGCCGGTTCCTGCTGATCCACCTACCCTACCTCAGCCGGTCGTGGCACAGCATCCCAGCACATTGGGGACCCAAGCCGGTGGTTCCCCCTCCACTAGCCCTGTACCACCTTCAGGTGGTACTGCCTCAGGGGACAGGGCCTGCCCCCCCCCCCAGGAGTAGTGATGGATTGACAACCGGCCATGGTGTAATTAATTGCTCATAGCAGCTATGAAAGTTGCCTGCACTGGATTGAGTGGAGACTGGACAACCTTGTGGGGCCAGCAGGCCCTGGCACCTAAACTCCAGCACAGCCACCTTTGGGGCAGTGAAGAAGCAGTGTCGACTGCCCATGGGTGGGGACCTCAGTCATGCTGCTGTCATCTGGAGGCAGATGCACTATGGATTCCACAACACCCTCCCCATCTGAGGTGTTTACCCCCTCATGTGTTGCACACCACCCCTGTCTGCTGTCTTGTCTGTCTGGAATTGCATCCTCTCCTACCCAACCTACCTCTCCATACGTACCTATATCCCTTCCCCAACATTCCACTCTCTCCTTATTAAAAAAAAAGGGGGCACCTGTCCCACAAATAAATTTAAAAAAATATCGCCCCATACATACCTCACCATTTCACACACATGTCCACTGGACACAACTGATTTGATCCAATTGGCTTGACAACACATTTATGTTGTCCTCACTATTGTCTCTGTGGTTTGAGTGTCCAAATTCATCCACAAAATCTGTCAAACTGCACAGCTGTTGCTGTACAAGAAATGGAAAGCTATAGTTCTTCTCTACACCCATCCTGCACATCCTGTCTTTCAATATGTTTTTCCCCCTGCTTGCCCCTATTTCACCACTGTCCTATCACTTCTTTTTTATTTTAAATTTTTAGCTCTGGTTTGCGTGGAGCACCCTGATGCGGGGTGTAGCACAGCACCTCACAAACCCACTTAAATGAGCTTTAATGTGCCTTAATGATCCTATGTGTTTCTCACAGTGCTAAGCACATGTAGAAAATAATGACACCTACCACATTTAAAACCCAGGCTCCTGTCAACTACAACCTACTGCACTAACCCACTAGGCCACACAGCTCTTAATTAAAACAGGTGTTTCCAGCAATACATACTGATTGCCACTGACAGACTGAAATCAAAACTAATGTGACAAATGGGAGTATACTTGAGACTCTGATGCAAAAATACACCAGTAGACAGCCAAATAAATAATAATGGCAGTGCGTGAGGTTTGGGATAGCAGGTAAATGTTCCCTTTTACCTGCAACATCTTCAAACAAACCTGCTAAGGCATCAGTGACACAGTACATATGTTCAAAATGAACCCTGCTGCAGAACAACTGTCTTTGAGAGCCATGAACGTAGTGATGGATACAGATATGTGTCACAGCCTGTATGCCAGCACATATATCTGTCGAATACACCTGCTCCTACACTGACTTAGTAGCTCAGTATGTTAAATACATTTGCCACACACAGTCTTGGTTTGAATCCAGTGTGTTGCACTTCAATTATATTGTTGTGAACACAGCAAGTAATGACTGAGTCATCCAATTTTAATCCCAATAGGTAACAGCTACTGAATTATCAGCAACCGTGTTTTGCAAGTCACAGGCCTGCAGAGAGGGACACACTGCACATATTTCTATAGCCTAACTATATGTCGCCCACTACTCTGCTATTGGCACTGTTGCATAACAGGTATACCTTAAGCACATGCCTCGAGTAGACTGTAATGGGTAACCTTACCCTGGCTCTGCTGTAATGAAAGGGCTGCCACAGCTGCCACAGTTACACATACAGGTTGCAGGCCTCCAAAGTGTTCACACTCCCGCCTATGTGTCCTAGGCTGCAGCAGCAGATGCAGCCTGGAGCATACATGACTGTATGTTAAGGTAGCTGCTACAGACTGACCATACCTCCAAACCACCTATAACAAGAGATCCGGATACAACCATACATAAAGGGGGGAAGCAAAGACCCAAAATAGGTACATGTGTCACAGTTTGCCCCTAAAAAGATAGTAAGTTGACAGAATAGCAGCTACTGCTTTAGCACGTTTATATCACATTATTGAAAGATGAAAATAGCGGATGCTATTTCATCGGCCCCAAAACATCTAAGCATGAAAATATCGAACATGCACAACAGTGAATTTTTTTCCCATGGAAAAAATTCACTGCTCCGAAACACATACACACAACACAAGCACATCAAACAAACAGCAACCACACACATACACTTAAATTCCTACATCTAACGCTACACTAAACTAAACATGCACTACTATGTACCCACTTACCTTAACCCAAATACTAACCCTAAGGTCCGTCACTATCGCACACTCACCTAACCCACGCCCTAACCCTAACTCGCTTAAACCACACCTAACCCTAAAGTCTGTCACTATCACACACAAGCCTATCCTGCACCCTAACCATAACTCACTCAACCTGCCCCTAACCCTAACGTACCAACAATTGCACACTTACCTGAACCCAACTTGTAACTTTCCATCACAGTGCTAAGAATAGCGAAGCCACAGAAATGGCCAACCGAATTCTTTCCCGAGGAAAGAATTCACTGTTCTGCAGCTTCGCTATTCTTAGCGTTCACTGAATAGTGTTCAATATCAGAACATTCAAAGTTTTAATACTTCGATGTTCTGATATATACCTACTTTAGCATGCATATTCTGATGCATATGAAGTGTGACACTCAGATGTCTCTCTCCCATTTCTGACCTCAACACACAATGTTTGTCAGTGAACTGCCAGATGACAACACTGTCATGGGACACTGACCAAACATATGAGGTAAAACTCTGGACATACTTCATACATACACAGACTGGTGCAGAGGCAATTATCTGTCAATGAGCATTACCTACAAAAGGCAGACAGCGTATGTGCAAAGCATTTACAGAGGAACACTTCAAAAAAAGGAATACATCACTCTACCAGGTATGTACTAGATTTCCCCATAAAATGGGATACAGATGGAAGTATGGAGGTATAGGGAATAGGGATTAAAACAGTAGGCTTGTATTAGATCTATGATACTGACATGTTAGTGATACTCTGCTATCCAACACCTACAGGCATGTCTCTCAACTGTCCCTGCTTTCAATCACATCTCACCTCTGTCCCTGTCAATCCCTCCTACACTGGTCAGCTGTTGTAGTACAGATAGTGGATTACACGTAAGACATAGTGACACTAAGTAAGGATGTAAACTCCTGCAACATCAAATGATGTACTGTAATTCACCTCCTCTCAGTCTGTCAATGCCATACATAAATAGCACTAACATTGTAAAAGTGTCCCTGAAAGTCCCTGATGTACTCTGGCTAAGTCCCTGTTTCATGGACATTCATCTCTGTCTGGTTGAGAGCTAGCCCTAACATACCTCTCAATCTCCTACAGTAAGAAATCAGCACAAAGTCATTTAATGGGGGGAACAAAGACCCAAACCCAGTGACAGAGTATATGTATTGGCCTTAGAAAGTAAGAATGTGACTAGAATGACAGATGTTACTCTAGCATAAATGTTGTCTGAGGGGTCTAATGGGTGATAGTTAGCTTCTGTGTCAGTATTCTGACAGCAATCCATCAGTCAGTGGACAATCATTTCTCAGACATTCACAAGTTTGTGCAAGAAGGACCACATCTTTGAGGCAAACATGGTGACATTCTGCAAACATCTGTGTAGTTGAGATGAATGATGCCTACAGGGAACATATAATACAGCAGGTTTGCATTGCTGTCTGCCATTGGGGCACACTGGTGTTGCTAGACTGTCCCCATACAGTTGTTGGAATAGCACACTGCTATTGGTCTGACAGTAGCTTTATGACATATTAGTGGGAATGTGCCTGCAGTGTATACACCACAGTACACTGCAGTAATGAATGTAGACATACAGCAGATCTGTCACAGCACTCAGGGACATTACCCAGTATTGCTACTATCTTGATGATAGCCATACATGTAGTGTTTTGCCAAACTGTGGGGTATGATGTGTGAGTGAGCAGTGGATAGTGCAGGCCATTATGGGGGTGTAGGGTCTGTACATAGTGGACATCCATGTATCTGGTCCTGTAATGTGCTCCCCTCTTGTTTTCTTGCAGGAACAATGTGCCAACAGAGACATCCTCCATTTTCATCTGCAGAGAATGATGCTATACTGGCTGATCTCAGACTCAACCATCACATCCTGCTGTCAAGTGGTCTCCACAATCAAGTACAGTGGGCAGCACTGTGGGCCAACCTTGTGAGGGCTGTTTATCATATTAGCCAACAGGACAGGACCTATAAACAGGTCCTACACAAGGTGACAGATATAGTCAATGCCACAAGTCAAAGGGCAGCTGCTGTTGCCAGGGATCATGCTGCTACTGGTGGAGGGCCTGCATCAGAACAACCACTCTCTGCCACAGAGGAATTCCTGGTAAACCTGGGATCAACCAACAGCTCCCAGCCAATCATCACACCATGCATCCTGGAGGTGAATGCCACAACATCCATATCAGAGGAGTGTCCAGGTAAGCTTACTATGCTCACCAGTATAATACACTAGCAGTCATTGTGGCAAGCTCTACAGACCAGTCCATGGGTATCAGGTCTATCTGCATGGGGGGTTGGCTTTTACCCACTGCTGTGCACACATACTCATAATGTCAGCAATATAGCCAGTATCACATTAGCTACTGTACATGTCGATATATGCACTTATTACCTTGTAACACTGCAACATTTGGCATTGCTGACAATAACGCTCCCTCACCTTTTCATAAGTCCATCAGGTGTGGATGGAGTTCATGGTCCTGTACCTAGTAAGTGTGAATCTGTTGTTTTACAGATTATATATACCCTATGAATGTCAAGGGCTGCTATTTTGCCTTATGCACAGCTGTTGTGCTTAGCCAGAGTAGAATAGTTGTATGTTCTATTTTGGAGCAGTTGACTACAGTGCATAGCCTAGAGAATGGCAGGTGTGTATTTGTGCAAACATTAGCATGTTTGCACTTATTGTTATGAGCAACTATGCAGCTGCTATACATGAGGAAATTCCTCCAAGATGCCCATTCAAACACAATAGGGAAAAGGTACATACCTGAGGCAGTGCTACTACAACTGGCATATCATTGTCAAGGTAGGTGTACTGGGTTTTATGTGTAGTTCTATCACATACACTGTCATATTGCATACCTCACAGGTGTATTGCACTGGTAATGTTACCTGAACATAGGTGACATGCATGTTATACAAGGCCTGAGTTGCCTGTGTCTGTTGTTGTGAGTTTGTGTGCTGTGCATGGGATCAGAGATGAGAAGATGTGGGACATGTAATGCAGTTGTGGATCCTCATCTGTATGAGTCTGTGTGGATTACCATACATAATAGTACAGGTGGTAATGTACTACTTTTGTCTTACTTCTCACAGGTGAAGAGGAGGGTTGGAGTCTGTCCCCCTCACAACCTGATGTCAGTGTCTCATTGGACTCTGATGATGATGGTGGTCATAGTGAGGCACAGGTGGGGTTGTTGGTGGATGAATCTGTCCCTGAGGTACACATCCCTCTTCTGCCCCCATTGTCCCTGCACACAGTCAGTAGGCCCATGTATACCCAGTCACCAGTGGCCACAGATACTAGACAGTCAGAGTCTGGCGACATAGTACAGGACAGTGTGAGAACTACAGCATCAGTGAGTGTAGACACTGGCAATAGCCAGAGAGCCAGTGAGGACCTACACAGGCAGATTGTCAGGGGTGCTCAATGGAGGATGGAGGACTGCTGCCCATCCACATTCTTTTGCAGGTGTCACATTGTGGGTCACTCGCCACATGTTTTGGACTGTCATGGAGGCACAGGCATGATCTGAATGCAGCACTAGACGGATGATTAGGGTTATGGATGCAGCAAAGTCTGACATCTGTTAAAGCCTCCACCACATTGGTGATGCCATGGAATGTTTCACTGATGTAGTGGACGTGTCTGTCTTTGAGTGCACATTGTGCTGGAACATGTGGTTGGAGTAGGGGATCAGACACATGGACATATGCCAGCAACACCATCTTCTGAGAGTCCATATGGCTGTGCACACTCATGCTCCCTTAGTGGCAGTACCTCCAGTGCTATAGAGGGAAGTGTGCTGACAACACCATGATGTGGCAGCCATGGACATGTGGTTCTAGGCAGTTCCATGGGGGACACAGATGCAGCAGACAGCAGTCACCATCATGTACTAGCAGTGCATCTGACCTTTGGCATGGTGCTGCCCCTGGTACTTTTGGTGAAGCCAGTTCCCATGTTCATGGCCAGAGATGGTGAACTGTCCACTCTACCTTGTACAGTCCACAGCTATCCACCATGCACACATGTAGGGATAGCACTATGCTTGACTGTGTACACGCATACACTCCAACACCTCTGTCACATGCAGGTCACCAGAATATGTGCATGGTTCCCTAGGTGTATATGTGTAGAACAGTGTGTCAGAGACAATGGGGACACTCAGTGTCATTATGCTTTCATACCCTGTGACACACTCTACTACCCTTGAAACATGTCACCTGGGTATTCTACACATACAACTCTAGATGGTGGTGGACATCGAGTATGTTTATGTAGTGGAGGGCAATTTAGGGCCCGCAGCTAGTCACAGGCCCATAAGATGCATAACAGATGCATATTGGGTAGGCCACATGGGAATGTCTTTAGTGCTGTAAGGGGACAGATTTACACACACACACACACACACACACACACACACACACACACACACACACACACACACACACACACACACAAGTTAGATGCTGTGAGATTAGAACCCCTTCATATCTAGAAATACACAATACAGTTCACTGTCCTTAATGCATGCACCACACTGTTTATCTGATATTGCACTCTCTGTCAGTGCTCTTAAAGTGGATGACATCAGCAGGCCTTGTAACAGAGGCCAGTGTTGAAGCCAGCAGCTATTCAGTTGGCATAAAATGCATAACAATTGCACAGAAATAGCCCATACAGGCTTGTCTGAAGTGCTGCATGGAGATATATTTACACACACACACACACACACACACACACACACACACACACACACACACACACACACACACACACAAGTTGGATGCTGTGAGATTAGAACCCCTAGCTACTTAGTCATACACACTATAGCTTTCAGTACTTATTGCATGCACCACAGAGTTTATCCGTTTTTAGATTGTCAGCTAGTGCTCTTAAGGTGGATGACACCTGCAGGCCTTGTAGAGGAGAGAATGTAGAGGCCAGCATCCACTCATAGGGCCATAAAATGCATACCATTGCACAGAGACAACCTGTATGGGCATCTCCATAGTGCTGTTTGGGACCCATATGGGCATCTCCATAGTGTTGTGACAGTATGAGATTAAAACTCCTACTTATCTTACACACTGCAGCTCACAGTATTTATCGTACATGCCACAGATTATGTCTGTTGTATATGTTGATGCAGGCATAGTACTTGTGGAGTATGCAAGGTGGCCTTGTGTTAGACAGCATTTGTGGTCTGCAGAGTGACACTGCTTGGTACTGTTATTGTATCTAGTGTCCTAGGGGTGGTATACCTGGTAGTATTCCTGCTATGTGTGTACACTTACCAGTCTGGCCATATGTAGCTGTTTGCAGTTTAATAGGTAGACATGTGGCCAGTGACAATATGGCATGTCCAAGTACTGCATTGCACCCATTGTACATTATACCACCTGAATACCTATGTCTGTCTGCAGAGTGACAGCCCGCAGGCTCAGAGGTCTGTGGGTGAGTGGATTATGTACTGTCGTGGCCTTGGTCTGGTGCCATCAGACAGCTGTTGTGATGTATATGTGCAGATAACTCCAGCATTCAGAGGTATGTGGGAACATTTGTACATCCCCGACCATATCTATATCAATGTGTATAACAAGGTTGTCTCCTTAAATGTAGTTGTGTGTGTCAGTAATGTAAATGTGTCCTGTAGAAGTATGTGGGGAATATATGTATCATTGTACATTATATAGCTATATATACATCTTGTTATCACACATATATGTGCAACATACTGATAGAAACAGTAATCAAGCATGTGGGGGATAGGGAGAGACATATATGTATATGTAGCTGTATGTATGTACAGACATATTTCCACATAGCAGGTCTATGGGTGGTAGAGGTAACAGACTTGGGCTCAAGTTAGCTAAGTGTAGTAGCATGCTCAGTGTGATTGTCATAGTACTTGCAAGGTGACTCCAGCCCAGAGCTACATGTACTCCAGTCCAGGATTACTGTGTGCTGCAGGCCATTGGCTGCTGCACCTGTTACATTAGCATTACAGTTACCTGATATTGTCCAGGCATTCCCAGGCTGTATGCTGACTTTAATGTGTGACTCAAACTTCAGAACTGTACAGAGCTTCACAGACTGTCCAGACTTTTTCCACATATTTGTGGCCCATTTCACATAACATTGTAGTTAAATCTGGCAAACTTCTGGCAAATTAGTGGCAAATCAGTGAAGACTGAAGTAAATAAATAATGGCAGAAATTTGAGTTCCAGACTCCATCAGGAGAGTCATGCTAATGCATGAACTGTTATTCTACTAACATTCTACATTTGTAGGAGCAAATATTTAAAACCTGTCCTAAGTTGTGGACCTTGGTCCCACTTTTATTTCCTTTATTTGGCCAGATTTCCTGCTGTAAGAAGTTGAGAGGTATGATGTGACTGGGGTACATGGTGAAACACCACACACAGGGTGACAGTCTGCATATCTCTGCCTGTGCATGTTTTTGCAGAATGTTCAGCAGCATTTCACCTCATATGTCTGCTGCGTGCCTCATACATTTGTGGTTTCCCAGTGCTATACTGTATGTCAGTCACTGACTTGTTGCACCTGCTGACACATTTAACTGATGGCCTTTACATCCTGCAACTAATATGACCTGTTGCCACCTATTGTTATACTAGCCACCTGCTAAGTTACTCATAGCGTGTATAATGTCTGTCTGTAGGTATAGCCCTTTGTGCTCCCATTCACTCTGGCTTTGTCCAGCTTTCTTGTGGCAACAAATTGAAGGGTTATGGTAGTCTGTGGGAATACCTCACATGCAAAAGATGTTGGATGCTGTTAGAGTCAAATCATTAGCACCATCATACATGCTACTGTGCCTGGACCATTGAGCCACAGGAGCCACCAGACAAAGAGGTTTCCTTCTTCACACTATCAACAAGATAGAGGAATTGTCTGGTCTGCTGATATATCATTGCAAATTTACTGTTACAACCGTTGTATGGTGACACTGATGTGTTTCAAGTGGGGGGTGATTAGACTATGCTCTGCTGGCATAGATAGTTGTGTGACTGTCCTGTGACCCCACTGATTGCCATCTCCCTGGAATACTGTCATGAAGTTTCCAGCCATGTGGCCTAGTGGCTAATATGGGACACATACTAGTGAACAGAGTGCTTGTTGTCTCAAGGGCTGTTAGATCTGTACAAGTAGCCCTGTAGCCCACTATAGATCTCTGCAAGTAGCCCAGTAGCACACTATATATATATATAGCCCACTATAATCCCTTGCATACATGTAGCAGGTCCATACATATTCTACCATATTGTAATACCCCTTACAAGTGGTGTACAGGAGAGTGACTTACCTTCTGAATGCAGCAGACCTGTAGTTCGGAGCTGACTCTGTCTGATGCATGCATTGCACAGCCAATACATGAAGTACAGGTTATGTGGCCTGGCTGACATCATTTTTACTGATATGTATGCAAGTTGGAGTATGGTGTCAGTCCCTAGGGCCCTAGGTTGACAGGGTATGTGCTATGCATTGTCATTTGGCCAAGGCCAGGGCATATTGGGAACGCCAATATCTGCCTACAGGGACAGCATCAGGGGGTTTCTCATCTGAATCCCCCTGTAGGTGTGGCTGTGACTGTGTTGACCTAGGCACTGATGGGGGGCTATGTATCCCTTCCCTTTGCTGATCCTGCTGCAGCTGTTTCCACAGGATCATATTGTGTAGCATGGCACATACTGTGAACATCTGTGCACATGTGGCTGGAGAGTACTGCAAGGCTGCACCAGATATATCGAGGCACTGGAGCCATGACTTCAACAGCCCAAACACACACTCTATGATGTTCCTGGTTTGTGCATGTGCCTCATTATGGCATTCTTCTGTGGGCGTGTGTTTGTGAATTTCTGATGTGTGTCATCATCCACTGTTCCAATGTGTAGCCAGCACCCCCGAGTAAATGGCCATGTGTGTTGTGCCCCCTAGGAAACATCTGGTACAGCTGTGATGTGTGTCAGATATGGAAGTCGTGATAGCTGCCAGGGCTGCCAGCACACACATTCATGATAATCCGCTGGGCATTGCACGTGACCTGGCAGTTGATGGAGAGGTACCCCTTACGGTTGACGTAGATTCTACCATCTTCACTGGATTGTGCCTTGATGTGTATATGAGCGATATCTATGGTACCCAGTACCTCATGGTAGTATGCTACATAGTAGAAGAGTCACATACTGCTGTCCCTTGCCTCAGGGATATGGGGAAAATAAATGTGCTCACTGGCATGTGGTAGCATGGCATCCAGGAACTGGAAGAGTACCCTGGATCAGATGCCTGTGAGATCTCCATCATATCCCTAGCTGGTCTTTGGAAGGTACCTGCAACTAATATCCTACACATACCTATGCCCTGGGTCTGAGTTGAGGGCAGCAGAGCTCACTGAGTTGTTGTAGTATGTCCCTGTCCACTCTGTATCACTCTACAATCTCCAGCTCATGTCGCTCCTAGTAGGTTACCCTGGGTATGAACACTATTCTCCTTTTCAGTCTAGGCCTATGATCAACATCAGCAGCAGCTGCATTGACCTCAGCATCTAGCACATACATATGTATCAGATCTGCAGCAGACCCTAGGATTCTATAGGTTAAAATTCCCAAGTCTGTACTCCAATGGTGCAGAATATGGGGGAAAATCAGATTACAGGGTATATGCATACTTTATAGGGCTCTGCTGTAGGTGTACTCTGTGACTGGCTAGCTATAATGCATTCCACCTGCCAAGTACATCATTAAGGGGTTTAATGGCCCTAGAGTAAGTGAAACAGGGCTCATCAGTAATTAATATATCATTGCAATTTATTTTGATAGCCTTCCTTATTGAGCACTGCGGCGCACTGCACAAATCCATGCCACAAACATAAATAAAGCTTTGCAGTCAGTAGACACACCCCTATGAAAGGTCACTCTCAGCACGGCCATGTGCCACTCAAACACACTCAAATCTGCTGAAACACGTGCAAAGCTTAGCAGTCACCAGACCCCCCCCCCCCACTGAGCAGAGCGGTGTGCTGTGCAAACAGGTGCCACTGAGCTCCAATGAGCTTAAAAGTTTGTGGACACACCCCCTTTTGATGTCAGCTACCTCTTCTGTGGACACCAATATGGTTCTGTGTCTACACTGGTGGGATCTACAGACACAGATACCCATTTGTGCTATTCACTAACCCCAGCTCATTTGCATGCTAATCCGTTCACAGTACCTGGTATTACCCAGTTTCAGGCCCTGCCTCGTTTACAACCCCAGCAGTCCAACATTGTACATACTCCACATAGGGTCCTGTAATGCATTACTGTTACATATTCACAAATTCTAATTTTTACAATATTTTTATATATTTTTTCCATAACTGCATGTTTGAGTACTTGGGCATGCCACACAAACATACCCAGGGTATTAAAAAATATATATTTTATATTATTTTCCATATGGTCTTGGACACACAGTGGTTACATGTATGTGTGTCCTCTATACTATTTCTGCCACTTATACAGCCCCTGGTGTCATTTTTACATCCTGTTCATGGAGTTTTTCTGTGTACATTGTGGACACCAACACGGAGTCTGCACGACTGCCTCTCTGCATGCCAGATAACTCTACCTGCCTCA
Organism: Protopterus annectens; assembly: GCF_019279795.1. Taxonomy (NCBI): domain Eukaryota; kingdom Metazoa; phylum Chordata; order Ceratodontiformes; family Protopteridae; genus Protopterus; species Protopterus annectens. The sequence continues at coordinate 1,335,058,598 of NC_056744.1, read as the reverse complement.
TTTGCATGCATTCACCTGCTTATGAGGTGATTTGCATGCCACAGACACTTCTGTGTCACATGCTTGCGTACGCCCCTCAGCTCCCTTTATTGGATTGCACATTTGCTTACTTCCGTGTAAGCACTGTTCCACTATGCCTACACGGCAACTATGTATGTGTAGGCTTCATTATATTCCCCCCTATGTCTATTGTATTTTCATTTATATGGAGATTGTGATTAAATCCATTTAGAAGGGGATTTTATATTTAAAGGAAGAAGAGGGGGGATTAGGGTTAATTAACCCAATTGTTCATTCTGCTTCTTTGAATTTATATAGGGCCTTAGTAAGTTATAAAAAAGAGAATAGGAATTTGACAGAATACATTTTGTATGTTAAATGTTAAGTGTTTTGGGAAAAGATGGGAATAGGGAAAAGATGGAAAAGTTACATGAATGAACATATAAAGGAGTATCAAAGCACAATATTTTATGGGAATTGAATGTAACATTGCTAAAAAATAGGAAAGAATGGTATTTGAACATTATGAAAGAATGTTATTTTATTTTTCCTTTGAAACATTTAGAAATGGAGAAAAAGAATGCTATTAATTATGTAGTGTAAGAAAATATCTGAATGTAAAGATTTTTTGTAGAGATTATCAACAGGTAAACTACTGTTAAAGCTAACAAACCTTATAAAACAAAGCAAGAAAGAATATGTATTCATTGTGGGGAACTTGAAACAACACAACACATTTTTGAAATGTTCTAGAGTAAAGAAGTTATGGGAATAAAAATGTAAAAATAAATTTCTGAAAGGTTTGTAAAAGACTGAGAACTTAAAAATGAACATGTTCGAATATGGGTATTTTGGTAACAAAAAATAAAAAGAAGTTGAACAAACTGAAAAAATAATATTTTTTATTCTATGGGCATTAAAGGGGCAGCCATGGTGGTGCAGCTGTTAGTGTTGCCACCTCACAGCAAGAAGTTCTCTGGTTCAATCCTATGCTGGGGTGCCTTTTGTGCAGAGTCTGCATGTCCTCCCTGTGGTCATGTGGGTTTCCTCTGGGTGCTCTAGTTTCCTCCCACATCCCAAAGACATGCTGTACATGGATTATACACGCTAAATTGGCCCTAGGTGTGTGTGTGTGCCTTCTGTGGAAGGTTGCATGCTGGGCTTGCAACTCAACACCATAAAACTCCACTGCTAATCATGAGGGAACAGCTGATCCACTGTGGTGACCCCTTACAGGGAAAAGAAGAAGAACATTCTATGGACTTTATGGGTTGAGAGACTTAATTAAGTAAAGTTAATTAGAAAATGGATTTTGTCAGAAATCTTGAAGAAAATACATTTCTGTCTTTGGAAAAAAGATGGGGGGAGTTTTTTAATAACATGAAATTGTTTTGTACTGTACAAAGGTGTAAATAATTGTAAATAATGTATACTATGTAAATGATGCAAATACCATTTACTATGTAAATGATGCATATAAGTAGTGGTTATCAATAAAGAACCCCTGTGTTCAGGAACACTGGCACCAGCATGCTTATTCTCTAGTCATTGTGAATATGTCTTCCTCTCCATACTAATATGAGGACCTTCAGAAGCCATTTCTAACATATCTGTTGTGACCTCATTTGAGCCTGCTGATTTCCCTGACTTCATTTTCCTTATTTCTTCTATGGTGGGCTCCTCCTCTTCTTTGACCATAGGCTCTGTCTGGCGCACTACAGCTTGTGTGGGGTTTTCTTGGTCCAGAAGCTGATGGAAGTAGTCCCTTCATCAGCCTTTGATGTCCTGTGCACTGGTGAGCAGGTTGTTGCTGGCATCACTTATTAAAGTCATCTGACTGTGTTCTTTATCTTTCTTTCTTTGCCTTGCAGCTCACCTTTTAGCCCCCTTTTTAGCCAACCAGTATCCCTTCCTTGCCTGATCCATCTTTTCTGCCTCCCACTTTTTTCTGCACTCCTCCTTTGTTTTGATGACTTCCTTGACTTCTGCATTCTACCATCAGCTTTCCTTATGTACCTTATTTCTATGCATGACTCGGTCATATATCTGTTTTATTGTCCTCACACGTTTTGTTTTGAGGTGCTACCATTCTTCTTTTTCTCCATCTATTTCCTCTTCTTCTTAACCCGCAAATAATTCCTTGAAGACTTGTGGTTTCTCTTTGAAGTTTTCATCCTAGTCTGTGTTGACCATACAGCCTTCCCTAACACTGCTTGAAGGTGATTATGGCAATCTGTGGTGTATGCTGTGTGTCAGCTGTTTCACTGGTGGATGACTTTGCAATTGCTGATGCTACCCCAGTGCCCTTTCCATACTAGGAGATAGTTTACCTGAGTTGCATGCTGCCATTCTTATATGTGATCTTATGACATCTCTCTCGCTGAACCATGAGTTGGTCAACATCAAGCCATTTGCCAGGCAGAAGACTAGAATGGCCTCTCCGTCTTTATTCCTGTTTCTTCTTTATACAATAAGTCCTGCAACTGATGTCTGAATGCATTCTTTTCCTTACTATCACAACCCTGCTATGGAACATAGGCTGAGATTATGAATACTGCAATATCCTTACACTGGAGTCTATCATGAGTCTGTCACCAATTCTGATGACATCACTTCCTGACCTCTCAACCTTCTCCCTCACCACTATTCCCATACCAATGCTGGTATGCCCTCCTCTGGAGTAGTAGACTTTGGATTCCAAGACAAATAGTTGCACTGCCCTTCCATCTTATCACCTGGATGCATAGTATGTCCAGCTTCCTTCTTAACATTGTTTTATCTACTCCCATGCTGAACCCTGTCTGTAAATCTACATTGCATGTAGCTATTCATTGTTCATGTTTGGCAGATTGATTGGTTTTATGTCCAACTTTCACTCAACAGAGCTGTCCCAAGTAATAAATGCTTATTGCTTATCTCCTGGATACATAGTATGTCTAGTTTCCTTCTTATCATCATGTCATCCATTTCCATGCTGAGCCCTGTCTGTGAATCTACTTTGAGTGTAGCTATTCATAGTTCGTGTTTGGCAGGATGATTGGTTTAATGTCCAGCTTTCACTTAACAGAGCTATCCCAGCTAATAAAATCTGGGCAACTGGACACCAACTATCCAGTAGCATATGGAAACAGGACTGTTGAGCTTTATTGCAGGCACACACTGGCCAAAAGGGGCCACATGCACTCCTTCCACCTTTAGCATGGGTCCATGACATAGATTGGAGTGGACCAGGTCCTCAACCCACTTATCAATGGAAAATTCCCATACCTATTTGGAGAAATTAGTCATTATGACCGAATTACCTTGAAACAATTTCTGCACCATGGAATTGCTATCCCTGACATATCACACAGTTTATGCTCTGAGTTCTCCCATTTTAATTCATTACATCTGAGTGACACCTCCAGCTACATCTGCAATTAACTCCTACTGATACCTCTAGGCTTCAAATGTTGCTTGTTTATACTTGCGTCAATAATTCCAAAAGCATATTATGTACAAAGTTTTAAAGATTTCATTGTAAAGCTTATATAATGGCAAACTCAACTGCATTAATATTTGACCTCTGTCTAGTGCAGGTAAATAGATATTAACTTTTGTTTTTATTATATTAATGTATATAATTTTCACATTTTTCTAAATATCTCAACAACCAAGTAACACAGAGAGAAAACCCTAGCTTCATATGAAACCTCTCAGAAAGATGAATAAAATCTTGCTGATAGCATGTGTGTAACTTGAGTGGTTACTAAGTTGTAAGTTGTTTACAAAATATTATACATGTAATAGTTACTGTGTTTACTGTGACTTCTAAAATTCACTTTAAGACCTAGAACTTAATTAATACTACCACTATAACAATAATTTGTGCAGAAGAGTTTACCATTTGTACTTCTTTCATAACCCTTATGGTTCCAGAGATATCAACATGTGTTTCAAATGGGAAGATATAATTTGACTCTGTCAAAAGGATTAGGCTCCTCCCATTGGAAGTTACAGTCCAGACATCCTGAGCTCCATTGGAGTGAATGAGTTAAGGATACTGCACACCACAGTTGAAGCCCAAAGTGGTTCATTTGCACAACTCTTCCCCAGATAGGCACCATCAATTCCATTATTGTATGAGTTTGAAACACTCAGCATGCGTTTGAGGAGTTGGAGAAACCCCACAAAGACCCAGAGAGGACATGCAAACTCCACATAGGCATTGTCACTAAACAACATTGGCCTGTGTTCAGGTTTAAACCTTGTACCTTGTGCATGGGAGGTGGAGACCTTAACCATTATGACTATTTGTGTCTCATTCTGGTCTGGTTTACTATTCTATTCTATTGAGGCCCATTGTCAGCCATTTCTGATTGTCTACATTTAGTTCTGCCTCTTTTTTTCCAGATTTGAGATCAAGCAATTTTTGAAAAACATCGTTCACATTAGGACTCCAAGAAAGCCTATTCCTTCTTCTTGGTACCTAAATTATGTTCTAGAAAATTTAACTTAGCCACATTTTGAACAAAATGTGAGTTCTTCCTTAAACTGTTGTACTTGGAAGACTATTCAGTTGCTGGCCCTGACTTCTGACAACAGGGTTTCTGAACTGATGCAAACATTAACAGCTAAAACAGCTGCCATGAGAATGAAAGGCTATGTTTTTTAAAATCTTTGCATATCAATAGTCTAGTAAGTACCTATGAAAATAAAGATTACTGGATCCATAAGGGTACTTTCTGAATAGGATTTGATATGATAGTGTACATGGGAACTGAGAAGAAAATAATTTTTGAGTTTTTGAAGAAATATTTTACAAATGTACCAATTCAAAACTATTTTGAAGTGCCTAAGACAGTTGTGCTGCAGGTGGAGGTGAATATGTTTGTGAAAAATCAGTACTCATATAAAAATTCAGTATAGTAGTATAAAGCTTGAGATACTTATGCATGCAAAAAAATGAATATGCCCTGTCTGAAAAACAGATCTTAGCTACATATATCTATCTATCTATCTATCTATCTATCTATCTATCTATCTATCTATCTATCTATCTATCTATCTATCTATCTATCTATCTATCTATCTATCTATCTATCTATCTATCTATCTATCTATCTATCTATCTATCTATCTTTATTTATTTACATTTGTTTACTGGGAAATTCCAACTGGACGCAGGTCCTTTTTCAGCAGATGCCCAGGGAGAAAATCTCCACATCATATACATGATAAATAGAGATACAAAGTTGCAGTAATAGTAAACAACATTACAGATTGTTGGCTTTAATACAATAACAAGATATTGACTATCAACAATATATACAGTAAATGCTGCAAGTTAAGATAGTTTCTTGTCATTTATAATATTAGTAACAAAGTTGTCAGACAAGATGGTAAAGTATGTAAAGACAACTAGCTATTTCTGACTGTGGTTAGTAGTGGCGGTAGTATAGTTGGGTTAAGTCTAGGTGGGGGGGGTGTAAGGGTGGGGGTGTTAGTCTGGATTAGAGAAAGGACAAAGCCAGTGCAAATTTAAGTGGAATTTGAGTGCAGTCTTGAAAATGCTGCTGGAAGGTAGAGCAGTTATAGAGGGTGGAAGATTGTTCCAAAGTTTAGATATGGTACATGAAAATATGGCTTCTCCTGCTGAGTTTTTGGGTTTGATAACAGTGAGTTGATTTTTGTTGCTAGATCTTAGGGGCCTAGTGGGGTGATAGGGTTAGAGAAGGGTTTAAAGGGAAGGGATGTTAAGGGGTGGTTAATAAGTTTATGAGCAAGGGTGAGTTGATTAAAGTGAAGGAGTTGTGGGAGTTCTAGCCAGTTTAGTTCTTTAAGGGAGATACAATGATGGCTGCGGTAGGATGTTCCAGTGGCAAATTTAGCAATTTTGTTGTAACTAGCATCCAGCTTGTGTAGGTCTGTCTGTTTAAGGTTGGTAAGTATGGGGGATGCATAGAGTAGGGTGGAGATTAGCTGGGAATTGGCTATGGAGATTCTAGCTGCCTTGGTTAGGAATTGGCGGCTTCGATATAATGCACCAAGTTTCTTGTGAACTTTTTTTATTGTGTGAGATATGTGGGTGTCAAATCTAAGTTTGTTGTCTATTTCCACACCGAGTAATTTTGTGTGTTCTGATGGAGAGATGATGGTATTTTCTTTGGCACAAATGTTGAAGTGGGTGGTGTTTTGAGTGGCTTTGGAAGGTTGGAAGAGGAGAGGTTTTGTCTTATTTGGGTTGAGTAGGAGCTGAGCATTGGATAGCCATCTTTCTACAGAACAGAATGATTCCTGTGATGTGTTGTAGTTCTGGTAGAGCAGGGGCAGAGCAGATGAGAGTAGAGTCATCTGCATACTGTATAAGAGATGCTTTTGTGGTGGCAGTATGTAGGTTGTTAGTGAAAAGTGAGAATAGCAGAGGGCCAAGGATAGACCCTTGGGGAACTCCGAGAGTAACTGGGAGGCGAGGTGATATGTTATCGTCCCACATTACTGATTGCTGGCATCCATGTAGATAGCTGTGGAACCAGTTGCAGGCTGATTGTGAGAAGGAGAGGTTGTGGAGAGTAGTAGCTCATGAGATACCATGTCAAAGGCCTTTGAGAGATCTAGAAATACAGCAGTAGAAAAGAGGCCATTGTTTTTGTGATAAAGTATAGTGTTGGTGAAGGAGACCAAAGTGGAGGTAGTGCTGTGATATGGCCTCAAACCATGTTGGGTTTTGGAGTGGAGATTAATAGCTAGGAAGTAGTTTGAGACCTAGGTGTTGATACATTTTTCATGTATCTTGGAGAGAGAGTTGATGATAGCAATGGGGCAGTAATTGGAGAGGTCGGTGAAGGGGGTGCCTTTGTGGAGGGGAATGATGTGGGATATTTTCCATATCAAAAGAACATAGCCATCTGCTATGGAACAGTTGATTAATATTGAAATTGGGTAGGCTAGTGTATCAGCTGCAATTTTCAAGTATTCAGAGGGGAGGTTGTCAGCTGCGAGTTTGGTGGGTTTACGTTTTCACAATAGTCTTTTTATGGTGGAGGTAGGTACTGAGGTGAAGAAGAAAAGAGGAGTGGGGGGTTTAGGGTTAGGAGTTGGGGGGGATGTTGAAGGAAAGTGTTGTTTGTTTAGAGATGTTATAGTTTCAGTGAAGTGTTTGCTGAAGGATTCAGCAATACTGCTGGAGGAGGGGGGAATGGATGGCTGGGGGTTATCAACCTTCCCTGGGTGGAGGATAGTGTTAATAGTGGAGCAGAATTCCTTAGGGCTGTGGTTGGTAGAGTTTAGGGTGGATTTATAGTAGATGGATTTGTATAATTTTATATGCTTTTTGACTTTATTGCCAAGGAATTCAAGGAATGATTGCCTATCTGAGTTATTTTTTGTTAGTAGCCAGTGCTCCCAGGCCTTATCTCTGGATTTTATCAGGGTTCTGGTGGTCTTTTGTAACCATGGGGCATGCCTGAATCTGGCTTTGGCATTTCTTACAGGAGCATGGGTGTTTAGGGTGGAAAGGAAGGTACTGTTAGGTTGAGGTATTTTATTGGTGACCAGTTAAATTTTTGCAGGGAGGAGATGGATTTGGAGTTGAAGTTGGACTTGTTCCATATTTGCCTATGGATAATGGGCTTCAGACTGTTTGCGTGGTGCTGACTTAGGAAAGTTTGGGAGTGGTCACTAAGACTGTCAGGTAAGTAGCCTGCTAGGTAAGAGTGAGGGGCTTTGTTGACTAGGATCCAGTCAAGTAAGGTATGATTGTTAGGGTTTTTGTTGTTTCAGGTAGGGGATTGCATGAATTGAGTGAACCCATGGAGATTAAGGTGAATGGTTGGGAGACTGTTATTACAGGATAGCCAGTTGATGTTAAAGTCACCAAGAATGATGGTTTCCTGGGGTAGAGATAGAGTAGCCCAGCTCAGGAGATTTTCTAGGGTTGTGATATTTTGCTCTGGTGGGAAATAACATCCTATGATATTGATTGTCTTATTTGGGTTTAGTTTGAGATTAGCATAAAGGATTTCTTCATTGTTGTGGTGAGGGGCAAATGAGTTCAGGAGTTAAATATTGAGATGGTGTTTAAATATCAATGTTACACCACCTCCTTTTTTGGACAATCTGTCTATGCGAAGGATGTTGTATTCAGGTGGAAGTATTTCTTCACTTCTGATGTGTGGTTTGAGCCAGGTTTCAGTTAGGAAGAGAATATCTGGGGAATATATGCTTATGCTGGCGTGTAGTTCTTGGATTCTATTGCATATGCTTCTGATGTTTAGGGACATTATAAGTAAGTCTATTGTTTTCTTGTTGGCTAGGAGTTGCATTGTGGGGGGTTGCATGGACTAGGGTTTGTGGTTGGGTTGACTTTGGGAGGACCAGGGATTGGATAGATGTCTCCAGCAAGGGCTAGTTTATACAGGGTGTTTAGGATATGTTTTATATACATAGCAAATTGCTTATGGTATCTTATGGATATTTTATTTTTTAGTGTGTTAGGTGTTTGGTAATGGAGTGTGTGTATTAGGAGGATGATTTTGGTGGCAGGGGTTATGTAGTTATAGTGTAAATGTTTGAGGGAGGGTGTTGAGAGAGTACAGTCGAAGTTGTTGGGGCATGTGACGTTGAAGCCTTGGTAAGATGTAATGTGAACTACGCAGGTTAGGACTGTTATTATATTAGGTAGTAGCATGATTGTTTTGGATGTAGGGGGAGGGGATGAGTAGTGGTGTAGCCTAATTGCTGGCAATTAGGGGTAGAGTTAAGGCTAAGAATAAATGTAGAGGTACTGGGGTGGGTGAGAATAGGGGGCAGGGAGGGGAGCAGAGTGAGCGTACCGAAAGGAGCGGGCTAGAACTCCCCAGGATAAAGATGGCAGGGTAAGTGTATAAATAGCCAAATTGTTAGGAGTTATTAGAATCTAGTAGGGGAAAAACAATCTATAGACCTGATTTTCAGCTGTGTCCTTTCTGGTTAGATACTTAGTTTGAAGCAGACAAAAAGTGAGAGTTTAAGTACCTTTTTGCATCTATTCTACAAGTGGACAATTCCAGTGTATCTACTGGGTTACCTTTTTTTGCCTAGAGCTTTATCTTGGTTTACTGTGGCATTGGCAAAAAGGCAGGAGTTTGAGCTGGACATGGCAGAGTTAAAGATGTTAAGATTTTCATTGGGTGTGACGAGGGTGGACAGGATTAGGAATAAGTATATTACAGGGTCAGCCCAGGTTGGAAGGTTTGGAGACAAAGCCAGAGAGGCAAGATTATGTTGGTTTGGACATGTGCTGAGGAGGGATGCTGAGTATACTGGGAAAAAGATGCTAAAGATGAAGCTACCAGGTAACAGGAAAATAGGAAGGCCCAAGATAAGGTTTATGGATGTGGTGAGAGAGGACATGCAGGTGGCTGTTGTGACAGATCACGATGCAGAGGACAGGAAGAAATGAAAACAGATGATCCGCTGTGGCGACCCCTAATGGGAACAGCCAAAAGATGATGACTGATAACAAAAAGAAAAAAAGTTAACTGGGGAATGTATTTACAGCAGATGGGGGTGGGGGTGCAGCTGATGTTCCTAGCTGTGGGTAGAGCCAGTTATTTCTGCTTTAGACCAGGTACTTGTGCCCCCACACCCCCTGCTACTTAAATATATCAAATCTAAGATAGTGTAGTGAATATACTTGGTGGAAAGTAATATGATTTATCTTGTTTAAACTCAGTATATGTATGCTGTGGGTTGTCAGTATTTTGAGTTTCAGTATTTTGAGTTTTCAGGATTTTGAACTTTCAGGATTTTGGTTTCAGTGTTCTGAGTTTCAGTATTGTGATATTTCAGTATTATGAAGTGAAACCATATATATATATATATATATATATATATATATATATATATATATATATATACATACATATATATATAAATATATATATATATATATATATATATATATATATATATATGTGTGTGTGTGTGTGTGTGTGTGTGTGTGTGTGTGTGTGTGTGTGTGTGTGTGTGTGTGTGTGTGTGTGTGTATGAATATTATCACACACACACATATATATATATATATATATATATATAATATGTATTTATATATATATATATATATATATATGTGTGTGTGTGTGTGTGTGTGTGTGTGCATATGAATATTGATAATAAACAATTATTGTTCAATGCAAATTGTGTGTCTGTTGAAAATATTCATGAAGTCACTTCATAAATTACCCCTTAGATGGCAAGGGATGCTTCTGATTCTATAACAGTATTTAAAACATACTAACACAGGCCACAAAGCAAAGGCATATTAGTGATCTCTTAATTGGATCCCATTTTAAAGAGCAAAAGAAGGCCTTTTGTAGGGAGACCTAGATGTTTTCTATGTTGTCTAGTAGCTAGCAATGTCATAAGAAATTTGTTAGACATTAAAAAGCATTCCCTAAATGCAGAAATATGCAACAAAAGGTTGTGCAGTTCCAGTATCAGCAATGCACCCAGATCTCGGAGTATATTTTCCATATTTATTTAACATTTATTTACTGGGAAGGTCTGATTGAGACAGAGCCCATTATCAGTAGAGGCCTGGGGTGAAAATCTCCAGCTGCATGTCTTTAGAATGTGGGAGAAAACCAGAGCACCCAGAGAAAATCCACACATAAATATAGGGAGGACATGCAGACTCCACACAAAATACATCCCAGCTGAGAATAAAATCAAGTAACCTCTTGCTGTTAGGTAACAACACTAACAGCTGCACCACTGTGCCACAAATCAATTGCATTTCCAGTCTCATGTTTTAGTTTGATAAAGCAGTACATAACCAAATGAGACAAAACATGCCTATATATGGTAAAATGTGAAAGAGAGAGCTTGATGTTAGGGCAGATTGAGAAAATTGACAAAATGGATAAACCTGCATCAAGTTCAGTAATATGAATCTAAAAGAAAAATTACTTTTGCAGTATTTTTCATAACATGCTCAGAGCAGATCGTTTTCTGTAAAATGATGACCAATGTTTGATTTATGTTAAATACTACTCTGTAGTCATGAAGGATAAAAACTGAAAAAGATATGTGATAATAGATGCTGCCATTTCAGATAATGATATGCAGTGCAGAATCTACTTGTTCAGAAACCTTGCTCAAAGTTAGGAATTTAGATATCACAATTAGTTCAGGGTTTTTGCAAATCAAATGTTAAGATGTTTTTGAGAGAAAAATTGCCATGGATTCAAAGGACAATCATAAGGCCTTTTTCAGCTATGTTAGAAACCTGGGTGGAAACTCCCAGATATGCTCAGAATTAGTCCAAAATGATACAAAAATCACTGAACCCACAGACATTGCCAACATACTGGCAGACAGGTTCAGTGCAAACTTCACCCCCCTCTCCCCCCCTAAAGGAGAGATAACTATCCCAGCGGAGTGTAGCCTCCCAGACATCTCAAATGCGCAGGTGAAAGCTGCTCTCTCTAAAGCTAAAAACACAGCATCAATGGGACCGGATGGTGTCCCCGGCTGTGTGCTACACAAGCTAAATGAGGAATTAAACCCGCACATAAGGCAGCTGTTTAATCTCAGCCTTACCACAGGATACGTGCCCAAGGAGTGGCGTACGGCAACTGTGGTCCCACTCCACAAAGGCGGTGCCTCTACGGACCCTGGTAATTACCGTCCCATAAGCTTAACAAGTCTAGTCTGAAAAGCTATGGAGAGGATCATAATGGAGCTCATAAACAAAGATATAGGGGACTTGCGGACATTGGACCCGACCCAGTTTGGCTTCGTCAAGGGAAGATCATGCCTTTTGAACTTGGTCGACTTCTTTGAAACAGTCACCAAGGCCATTGATGAGGGAAAGGCAGTCCATACAGCCTACCTTGACCTTGCAAAGGCTTTCGACACAATACCCCACTCGGGTGTTGTAGAAAAACTTACCAGCTTAAATGTAAACCCATATGTAACAAGATGGGTTGCAAACTGGCTTAAGGACAGAACCCACAGGGTTAGAGTTGCTGGCGCTATGTCAGACTCCAAGCCGGTCAGAAGTGGTGTCCCACAGGGCTCGGTCCTTATCCCCCTATTGTTCAGCATCTACTTCTCAGAAGTACAGGCCAACATGGGAAGACTTTGGCTGACAAAGTTTGCAGACGACTGCAAACTGGGCGCCATAGTGGAAAGTGCATCGGACACGGATATCCTTCAGAAGGGACTCACGGAAACAGATAGCTGGTGCCAGAGCCATGGCCTGAAGTTAAACGCCAAAAAATGTATAGTCATACCCTTCGGGAAAAACAAGGTAACCCCAGGCTACCATATAGGTGGCAATCCACTAAGCACAGAAGAGGTTATCAGGGACCTGGGGACCCAGGTTGACAGTGGCCTTTCTTTTGACACTCACATTGCTAAAGTGGTTAGAAAGACCTTCTACATTGCCCACTTGATCATGAAGGGATTCACATCCAGATCTAGTGAGGTCATTGTTCCCCTGTACTCTTCACTTATCAGACCAATGATCGAGTACAATGCCCCATTCGGGATGTATCTCACCCGACATCTGCAGCAATTGGAGAGACCCCAAAAGTTTCTCACCATATGTATCTTGTATGTGCCTGACATACAAGGCCATGTCCAACCCGGAATTAATGGACATGCTCCACCTCAAAAAATCCAAATCCACCAAAACCACTAGAGCAAGCGACTTAAACCTTAGCACGGATATAAATAGGACGTGCTGGAGGGATAGATTTATCACTCAGAGACTCCCTATGCTGTGGAATAAAATCTCGGTCCATGTGAGGCAGAGCACCTCGCTGGCTCTGTTCAAGAGAAATCTTGACCTGTGGATGGGAGATCGTAGGTTTACCCCAGGAATCATCTCTGTGTCACTGCTGGACAGAGGCACAACAAACTAATGGGCACAGTATTTTTTCATATAAGGAGTGGCGTAAGCCACAAAAATTTGGGCTAGGCTTATAAATGCCTTAGGGCAGATAGCCTAGTATAAACCTATGAACCTATGAACCTAAGAGGAAAGGATGATGCAGACAGTCAAGAACTAAAATTTAATTGATGGAGAAGTATCATAATACTAATAAATCATATTGTTATTTGTTATTGTTAGAATATAGAAAGACTCAACATCTAGGAAAAGGCCTTTCGCCAGTGCAGTTATTTAGAAGTAGGTGTCTTTGGGGCAAAATGCCTACTGCCACTATGTTACTAATTCCAGTGCAGAATAACAATGTCATCCCGCTGCTTAAGAGAAATTAACAGACAGAAGCAATACCACAAATGATCATTCAATTAATCATACAGTCAATAAATAAATCAGCCAAAAGCTTGTCTAATTTGCAGAAAGGGAACAAGGTGGCAATGTAGAATCCAAAAGGAATTGCTGAAGATGAAGCAGCAGTCCATAAAAAACAGATAATATTCTATGCAGTTCAAATTTGACATGAACAAGTCTACTGCAGAAATTCCAGTGTTTTGTCTGCATTGCCAAGAGCAATATGTAGAATAGGATCAGCTATTGGTTACAGTAGTTTCATATATCTATATAAACTTCCAAACTGTAACAGAAAGCAAAGAGTAAATAACACATGTAATATGACAAATTGTGTTGAGGTTCCTTTATTTCTTTGTGCAGAAGTGGCATATTTGTTCACAGGTAATAACTGCAAAACTTTGAAAAGTCTATCCCCGGGATTCATGAAGCTCGGCGCAAGGCCGGCGTAAGGCCTGCGCCGGCCGTGCGGCGTATATATGGTGTAGTAGCACCATATGCATATTAATGAAGGTGCGCTGCCACCACATCCACGTGCATAGGAAATGTGCATGAGTGCATGGGGCGTTACTATGCTGCGCCCAGAGGCGTATCAATGTCGGTTGTCGATGAGCAACCTAAACTGCTGAATATTATAGTCTGCCTGCAACAGTAATCACACCTATCAGTGTCCGTGGATAATGAAATGTATGCAAAGCATGCAAGACAGTTCCTGGCCACACAAAATTGAGAACCAAACAGAAATTCACGCAACACAATATGAGTTTCCGTCCATGGAACAAATGATATTTAAAATCGTGTGTCCGTAATGTACTGCACTGTAAGTAGATATACCCAGTGGAAGTGAAGCGCATCATGTCAGCGCACTGCCAATACACACATCTAGCCCCATGGGCAGGGTCACCAGCAGTCCCACATTGGTAGTAATAGTACACAGCTGGGCAGTTGTGGCCATATAACAACCGTAAAGAAACCTGACAGTCCATATTGTATATCAAACTCACACAAACATATGAATATTAAAATGTGCCATATACATGAACAGGAACGTAACCGGCACATACACATAGGATGGTATATGCGGAACCGGGACATCCAAATGCAGAACCCATGCATGCAAATGCAATACACAACATCCCCGGTATAGCACATAACCCGCACCCATGTCTGAATGTCCACCAAATCTAGCTACCAGCCTTGCGCAGCCGTACACCTACACATAGCGAGTATTACCCATATATAGTAGGAAGTATCGGCCTAGGCAGTGTCAGGATTGCAAATATGTATCCCACATTTGTAAACATCCCATCACAGTTTTGTAAATCCAAATGCCCGTGCGCTCATGTTTTGGCAAAATGTATGTACATCCCATGTGGGATGAGTAATCTGATGAAACATCAGAGTTATTTACATGCCACGGTGTCTAGTACTGTACACATCTGGGCAAAACATGTATGTGTAGTCACGGTACTGTTCAGTTTCTAGACGGACATGCAAAACATACTACGCAGGACGGAACACCTGTCCACCATGCAGGTCTCCCCACTAGGGTTGTCACCTGTTCAGATGCCCAAGGTGGGACATCTTTTGTAGAAATGTGAGAATTTGCAGGATAAAACATACCCCCAGCCAGTGCAAAGGAGAGAATTTCACTTGTTTGCCAAAATAAAAGCTTATTTCATAGCATTTGAATTGCTTATGCTATTTCATATAATAGTTATGTGTTTCAGATACAAAATAACTGTATTATGCAACTATTAAAGAAAATAAGAAATATATTTTTTGTCTTAAAATCTCAGGACATTTGCCATGTCGTAGGTTTTGTCGCAGGACACAACTGTCCAAAGTGGGACTTCCCCTCACAAAGAGGGACAGGTGGTACCCTACTCCCCACATGAATTATCAACAGTATATATTCAACTCAATCACATACCAACACCACACCTCTCAACCTATTACAGCAACAAAATCTTGACAAAGCCTAAAATGATGGATGGACAAATAGGGACAGATGTAAATACTGCTCTCACAAACTTTGAAAGTTCACAGAATAATAGTATGTACATTAGCATGAAATGTTGTGAAGGATGTGGGGTAGTCCCCGAGTATTACAAGGTCCGTACATTTTTACAGTAACAAACCTTCACATTTGTTTACTGTACTGCTGCATACCTATAGTTAATTCATAGTTAATTCATGTCCAAAATAATAGTCCTCATATAAAGGAATACAGGAAATAGTCAAATGTGATGGGAACACCACTTTGTAACATTTTAACCACCCCCACCCATATTATGTATTGCCAACATTATAAGCTACTGACAGGTGCCCAAACACCTGTGTCTGTAAACACAGGTAAAATGTTTAAAATGGACAAACTCTGTCCATGTGCTTTGTCTGACATTTGAACATGGTCAGGGCAGTTCCGTTCACCAGGCGGACAAGCCTAAACCCAGATCACCACATGAACACCCTGACAATTAAAGACTTATATGTGTGAGGACTATAAGCCTTGGGGTTCTGAATATCCCTGGAGTGATTAAATATGCAGCTTGGGTCCAGAGCAGTAGGGAATAAGGAATGTGTAATATGTAGTACCGCATTTTTCCCAGCAGGAGAATGGATGCCTGTGTCGTAAGTGAAGCGGTGAGGCATATGTTAATGTAGCTATGTACTATGGGTATGCATATAAATGAGTCAGAACACCAAGAGTATAGTGGTTACAGCATCCGGCCAACGTGAATGCAGTCCCGGTTCAACTACGACTACAGCACATATAATGTTAAAGTGTAATGAATGCATCTGTGCTGTACAGACATTTAAATATGTAAAGGTGAACGTGTGTTTCGCCTATGTCCGTTAACTGGATTACAGATATTGTACTGGTATTGTCACAAGTAATAAAGCCCACATAAGCACAAAGACTTAGTAAACATATGTAACCCACAATAAGGATATGCAAGTGCGCCTGCGCATAACCCACAATAAGAAAATGCAAGTGCGCCTGCGTGTGTCTAATCCGCTCACAGCATAGCAAATGAATGCTGTTTTCTACACGTTATGTCTATATATGGATATATACATTTGTGTATAGATATATATCCACAGACTTAAACTAAATAAATATATGAAATAAAGAATGTACATATATATATATATATATATATATATATATATATATATATATATATCTGTATATATATATATATGTATAGATATATATATATATATATATATATATATATGTATATATATATATATATAAACATACACACACAAACACATACAATATTAATTGATATATACATAACAAACATATGAACAAATGTCCTCATAGATATAACACATGTACATAAATAGGTTACATCATAGCTAGTATGGATAGACATACAGACATGCAATTAAGGTAAATACACTGCTGCTTTCAAAACCATTGCCCGGAAAGTACCAGTGTGCCAGATCTGCAAGTCCTACTCTTTAAACATGGATATAGGTGTCCTTTGCAGGACCCCAAAAAATTGTGAATCTATGCAGACACTGTCCTGTAATGATTGCTGCAAAGAAGTGTCATCCACAACTACAATATAGCTGTACATGCAACAGTAGGTTGTGCAAGTGTAATAACACATGGGTTGACAGAATGTATGACATATGTCCCGATACGTGGAGAGTGGATAGTGCTTAGAAGTGTCTTGATACTTTATTATCGCTCACATTAAATATGTGTTATAACTACTGTGGAGGGGTGTCAGGTCTGTTAGAAATGGGTATGCAATAATGGGCCTAGGTGCCTAGGTGTTGGTTGGCACAGATTTATGAGGTCCGCCCCATGGGAGTGATTAATATTCCTATGTGGGTATAGCACACGCCTATATCTTCCAAAAATGAAGAACCCATCAACTGGATATTGTGTAAACTACTGGGGGAAGACGTAGGGACTTATATCAGTGTCTTGTAAGTGATTATCATGGACATACATGCATACGACTAAAATGGTAACTATACCTCTCAATCCTTCAGAATAAGACATCTGGACAAAGGCATTTTAAAATAAGTACAAATAGGGAATATTTCAAATATTCCTCTTACAAAGTCAGAACGTTGATAGAATAATGGATCATTCATTAGTATGAATGTTTTGAGGGTTATTAATTATAAACTACTAATGTCTGTCATTATTGTCTAACCCCACAGTCCCTAATGACTTGCCACTAAATTACCAGAAAGGCACAATATTATTAAAAAAGGAACAGAATTATAAGTCTAAGTTAGGGACATTTACCCAAAATGTGTACAGTTGAGAGGTATGAAGGTAACCCTGTCCTAAATAAATGTATAGAACTAGTGAGATTAGGTGGACAGGTGTGAAGAAAGCCCAGCACTTGCTCCTACAGTACTTATCACCTTGATACAGCATTCTTGTTATAGATAGTACCCCAAAAAGGCAAACCCCATTTCTCAGTCACCCACATCCCCCGGAACCTTTTTTAAGTTTTTTTGTCTATTCCTTCTAGCATGTCGAGGGATCAGTTGCTAATGTCCTCTCCTGCTCAGCTGGTGAACCTGGGAATATTGAGGCAATGTTACAATTGCCTCATGTACACAGACAACCCTCTCCAACTCCCACAAAACACAAATACATGCGAGAGATGCAACTATACGGCCAAACTGGAGGCTGAGCTCTCTCAACATAGGACTGGCAAGGCCAGACAGGAGGAGAAGGTAACCACACACACTATAGAACCAGTCTCACATAGTACCATCACAACCTCAAATCATACACATAAACACACAAAGACATACTCGGAGGCTCTGATCAAAAATCTACCAAAACAGCAGAGGCCACCAAAGCAGACACCCAAACAACTACCACCTCAGAACACAACACCTGCAACACATAGACCACACAGTCAGAGTGTCAAGCAGTCACAGCACATAAGGCCAAACACAATGCCAGACACACTAGTCATTGGTGACTCCATAGTCAGACACACTGACGTCCCACTCACCAGACTGAGTAAGGAGAAGGTCACAGTAAGCTGCCTGTCGGGCGCTAGAATCCGCCACATAACGCAAGCACTCAGGTCTCTCAACAGCAGGTACAAAAATGACTCAGTCATTGTCCACGCTGGTGTAAACGACCTGAGACATACCTCCTTGGACTACATGAAAAGAGAAATTGAGGAGCTCTCTGATTATGTAGCCCAAGCAGGTATGACCCTGACCTTGAGCAGTATCCTACCTTCACCAAGAATGATGCCACAATACAGAGATAAGATGATCAGCTTTAACAATTGGCTTTAACTCTGGTGTCATTCAAAGGGGATCTAATGTCTGTCTGCCTGGGATGACATGCTGGAAAAGCCATGCTGCTTCGCAAGGGACGGCTTGCACCTGTCACCCCTGGGATTCCAGATTTTGGCAAAGGCTCTTGCCACCCCCATAGTGCCTTTTTTAGGCAAGGCTCAAATTCTAAACCTACCACCCTAGAACACAATAAAGAAAAAAAACTAAGGGTAATGCTGCTCAATGCCAGAAGTCTCAACCTCAAGATGCACTCAAGGCCCTTCTCAGTATGGAGAACATCGATGTCTGTGCTGTGACAGAAACCTGGTTCAAGGCTCCTGAGAGCACCCCAGCACTATCAGGTTTTACCTCATATCATGCGTTCCGGCCCCAAAATCCGGACAATACCAAGAAAGGAGGGGGGGTATCCATATTCATCAAGGACACCCACACCTCAAGATTGGTGGCAACGCACGATGCATCGGAGACCATCCAGGTGCAACTAACCATAGGCAAGACTGCTCTGCAATTTGTAGCATGTTACAGGCCACCTCGCAAACTCAGGAACCTCACATGGCTTTCCTGAAAACACTGGAGGATAACTGTATCTCCAAACACCATCATACTAGGTGACTTCAACTACCCTAATATAGACTGGGAACACTACTCAAGCCCAAACACTCGAGCCCAAAAGTTCCTGGAATTCATAAACTCAAATGCCATGGAACAACTAGTCACCATCCCCACAAGAGGAGAAAACATACTTGATCTCATCATCACGAACATGGGAGCACAATGTTCAACACCGGAAGTATACCCCTCAATGGTGAGATCAGATCACAAACTAATCTCGCTGGAGGTCCTCATCCCGCCCCCACCTGAAATAAAAAAGACCACAGTAAAGAACTTCTCGAAAGCCGACTTCACACTTCTAAAGACTAGTGTGGTCTCCTTTAAGGCCCCCAAGCTGGCAGTAAACATTACTCAAGCCGCTGAATCACTTACAAATGCCTTCTACCAGCACCTGCAGGGCTGCATGGATCAGGCAATCCCAAGCAAAACAAAGACTCTTTGTACCAAAGGTAAGCATCCAGTCTGGTGGACCCCAGCCATAAACAAACTCTACAACAAAAGGAGGAAGCTACTACAAGATAGAGCAAAATCCTTAAAAGGTAAGACACCGCTGATCACTATAAGTAAAAAGCTAAGAGCTTTCATCAAATCATCCAAAGCTAATTTTGAGAGAAAAATAGCTAAGGACTCAAAAGACAATCATAAGGCATTCTTTAGCTATGTTAGAAACCTGGGAGGAAACTCCCAGATATGCTCAGAATTAGTTCAAAATGATGTGAAGATTACTGATCCTACAGACATTGCCAACATACTGGTTGACAGGTCAGGGCAAACTCCCCCCACCTCCCCCCCAAAAGGAGAGATATTTATACCAAATGATTGTAGCCCCCCAAACATCTCTAATGCCCAGGTGAGAACTGCTCTCTCCAAGGCAAAAAACACAGCATCCATGGGACCTGATGGTGTCCCCGGCTGTGTGCTCCACGAACTCAACGAGGAATTAAACCCGCAGTTAGGACAGCTGTTTAATCTTAGTCTCACCTCGGATACGCACTCCAGGAGTGGCGCACAGCGACTGTGGTCCCACTTCACAAAGGCGGTGCCTCCACCGACCCTGGAAATTACTGTCCCATTAGCTTGACAAGCCTTATCTGCAAAGCCATGGAGAGGATCATAATGGATCTCATAAATAAAGACATAGGGAATTTGCAGACTTTGGATCCAACCCAGTTTGGCTTTGTCAAAGGCAGATCATGCCTTTTAAACTTGGTTGACTTTTTCGAGACAGTCACCAAGGCCATTGATGAGGGAAAGGCAGTCCATACAGCCTTTCTCGACCTGGCTAAGGCCTTCAATACAATACCCCACTCGGGTATCATTGAAAAACTCATCAGCTTAAATGTAAACCCATACATCACAAGATGGGTTGCAAACTGGCTGAGTGACAGAACCCACAGGGTCAGAGTTGCTGGCGCCATGTCAGACTCAAAGCCTGTCACAAGTGGTGTCCCACAGGGCTCAGTCCTGGGCCCACTCTTGTTTGGCATCTACTTTTCTGAAGTACAAGCAAACACAGGAGGGTTATGGCTGACAAAGTTTGCAGATGACTGCAAACTGGCCGTGAGTCGAAAACACATCTGACACAGATATCCTTCAGAAGGGTCTCACAGAAACGGATAACTGGTGCCAGAGC
This sequence comes from Protopterus annectens, assembly GCF_019279795.1. Lineage (NCBI taxonomy): Eukaryota > Metazoa > Chordata > Ceratodontiformes > Protopteridae > Protopterus > Protopterus annectens. The sequence continues at coordinate 1,335,037,785 of NC_056744.1, read as the reverse complement.
CATGGCCTAAAGTTAAATGCCAAGAAATGCATAGTCATACCCTTCGGGAAAAACAAGTTTACCCCTAGCTACCATATAGGTGGCAATCCACTGAGCACAGAAGAAGTTATCAGGGACCTGGGGACCCAGGTTGACAGTAGCCTTTCATTCGACACTCATATTGCTAAAGTAGTTAGGAAGACCTTCTACATTGCCCACCTTATCATGAAAGGATTCACATCTAGATCAAGGGAGGTCATAGTCTCCCTATACTCATCACTCATCAGACCAATGATCGAGTACAATGCTCCATTCGGAATGTATCTGACCCGACACTTGCAGCAGCTGGAGAGGCCACAGAAGTTCCTCACCAAAAGGATAAAGGGTCTCAAAAATCTGTCTTATGCTGCCCGACTGAAAGAACTCCAGCTCTATTCAGTTGCCTACCACTTGCTCAGAGGTGACCTGTGCCTGACATACAAGGCCATGTCAAACCCAGATTTGATGAACATGCTTCACCTCAAAAAATCTAGATCCCTCAGAGCCATAAGGGCGGGAGACTTAAACCTTGACACGGTTATTAATAGGACGTGCTGGAGGGATAGATTCATCACCCAAAGACTCCCTATGCTGTGGAACAAAATCCCGGTATATGTGAGGCAGAGCACCTCGCTGGCCTTGTTCAAGAGGAATCTTGACCAATGGATGGGAGATCTCAGATACACCCCAGGGATTACCTCAGTGTCACTGCTCGACAGAGGCACTGCAAAATAATGGGCATAGTTTCTCCAAACTAAAGGGTTGGCGTAAGCCACAAAACTATGGGCTAGGCTTGTAAATGCCCTCGGGCAGATAGCCTAGTATGAACCTATGAACCTATGAACCTATGATGACAAATGACAAAACATGTATAAGTCAAAAGCATGTACCTCGATAAATGTGATGAATACTTATGCCCTGTGATAGTCAATGTGGTAGGTTAATAGAAACAAAATAAATGTGTCCCTCAGGGTGTTATGCAGTATCCCCGATACAGTGATCAGTCTCCCACACTCGCATGTGAGTTCTCCCACTGACGGAAAGCGCAAATACCGGCGAACACATAAGGTAGATGATACAGGAATATGTTTTGATTAGCACCTGTTGACTTTTGTGAGGAACACAACACTCTGGGCGGGTGTGTCCTACAAAAGGAATGTAATGGCATCTGGCCTGTGATTTCTTCCTATATTGTGTGTAGTGGTGTAATAAAATGACATATCTCGTATCAGAAACAGATGCATGTTATAGGAAACAGTATTATCGACCATACTACTACAAGACAAATCTGAAGGTATGAAAAGCGCTGAAGTAGTCAGTTTAGTATTGACCGCAGGTATGTGTTGACTTGTCAAATGTCACAGCTGTACACATAGTTTCTATAGGGCTGTCACCTCTACAAATGATGAAAGTGGGAGCTGCTCTGTAGAAATGACAGACGTAGCAGGTCAAAACATACCTACAGCCATGCTTACTCCACAAATAGACATATTAGCACACAGCAAAGCTTAGACTAGGATTCACGAAGCCTTGGCTGGCGTGTACGAGTAGAGTAAGAGTAGAGCAAGGCAAGATGTCTGCCGAGCTATTCAGCAATATCCTGTAGGGGCGTGTAAGACAGCCCCTAAAATGAACGTTTCATGGACAATGTTAGGATATGGAAATTACCCCATTTGTAGGTGAAAGCTATGCAAATGATGTAAAATTTGTGATACATGAAACAGTAAGCTGTCCGTGCAAGAGTAGAGTTATGTGCAAAAATGTACACGGATGTTAACCGAGTAACGTTCTGCAGGTAGCTAAACGGAGCAATGTCATCTGCAAATAAAGGATGGATTTAGTTGAAGAAGCATGCCAATGGCCAAATATAAGGCCGGTGACATGTTTTTCCATTGGAAATTAATAAAACTCTAGTTGTCCTCCCCCGATCTCCGGTGTTTAAGTGTAGTGCAGCGGCGCGAGTACGCGCTGTGCATACAAAACAAGACAAATATGTACAATATACATACAAATTGTAATGTCAGTTAAAAGTTAGTTCGTCATGCAGGTGAATGACAAGCTGAAGACAAGATGGCTACTGAGTAGTGGTTGCTATGTGTGGAAGCGCACTCTCAGAGATGTAACCAAGCATTAGTAGGCAATCCTATGCAATTGAGGCTGTGGATAGTGAAGCACAATTTGTCATGCCATATGGGCCAAGCCTCTACAGTGTAAGAGTATGCACGTGTGTCTGCTCGTGTGCGCACATTGAAGAACGAGTAAGCTAGTGTAGGATTGTTGAAGCCCGTGTAATGTCATGTAAGCCAGTGTAAGTGTTTGTACGCATGTATAAGCCTGTGTGCGCGCGTGGAAACAGATGTGCACTTTACTGTGCTCCTAGGCGAGGCGCCGCTCACTGTGGACACAGACAGTGAAAAGGAAGGTAAACAAATAGCAGCAAGTTAACCAAGGATAACTACCACAGCTAGCAGGTGAAAACAATCAGACTGAGCATATTACACAGCCAGTACAGTAGGCCAGCACAGCGCGTACAACTCTACAAACAGCATTCCACCATGTTTTTCTCAGACACACTGCAACACTGTAGTATACTAAGAGAAGTGAAAACTGTAAAAGCTTAACTGAGACAACATAATGTTAGGGGCTGCCATTGCTATTATACGTCAGCATATGCAACATGTGGAGGGTTGTGCCAATGTAAATGCTGCTCAGCAACACACAGTGAGTAGACGGAGTAGAGTGTGCAGGCACAGGGTAACCTACCAGGGGCTACATGAGCTGGAAATAGTAGAGCGTTATAGAGTGGACAGTAACCTCCTGCAGTAGATTGTGGAGCTGTGCAGGCCATGTCTCACACACAGAACCAACAGAGGGAAACCTATCCCAGTGGAAACCAAGGTATGTGTTGCCCTAAGGATACCAGCAACAGGTACCTTCCAGAGATCAACTGGTGATATGATGTGGATTTCACAAACATCAGTGTCCAGGGTACTGCACCAGTTCATGAATGCCATGTCAGCACATGTCAGTGATCATGTATATATCCCCAATTCCCGTGAGATATTGGGCAGCAATATGTGTCTTTTCCACACAATAGTGGAATACCCTGAGTACTGTGTGCAATACACTGCACGCACATATGCATCAAAGCACCAGCCAGTGAGTGTGGTAGGGCCTACATCATCCACAAGGGCTTCCCCTCCATGAAGTGGTGGTTTGTGTGTGATGGCCAGCCCATAATACTGAATGTGTGTGCTGGATGCCCTGGAAGCTGCAATGCTTCCTATATGTGGCATCTGACGCAGCTGTACAAAACATTTGACAATGGGGACAACCCTCATGGTCACCTAGTGGGGGATGCTGGATGTGCAGTTCAACTGTGGCTGATGACACTCATCAGAAATGCACACACATATGAACAGGAATGCCATAATGAGGCACACGCACAAACAGAAAATTTAATCTAGCATGTGTTTGTGTCGCTCAAGTCACAGTTCTGGTGCCTGGACACATCTGGTGGAGCATTAAAGTACTTGTCAACTACATGTACCAGAATTGTCAGTGGCCTAGGTCATCTGTGTCACACACACACACACACACACACACACACACACACACACACACACACACACACACACACACACACACACATGACAGTTTATATACATAGTGTAAGTGACTGTTCATGTATGTGTATTACTGCAGAACAGTTCAAACACAGCAAAGTCTGTCAATAATGGACATTCATCATAGTTGTACAACCACCATGGAGGATATGCATGCAAACCTCTCATTGCTTATGTGATACAGTGATGTACTTCAAAATACCATTGTAAATGCAAATATCAAATGACAAATGACATAGCACTTGTCTATATGTACACATTATTACCCATTATACATATTGGGGTGTAATACATATGTGTTACTGTTGGTATAGTATGTGTAGTAACTCTTTTTAGCCTTATAGGTTTACAGCATGGGTTGGATAACACGTATCTGTCTGTATGATACCCTTGTGTAGAATAACTGTGTCATGTGCAGAATGCATTGTAGGCCACAGTATGAATTTCCAGATGTAGACAGGAATATCCCTATTGTCTTTGCTTGTAACTAACATGGCTATATGTCAAACAGTAATGGTCCCAGCAATGTGTGGTGGTCAATACCAGTGCGTACTGGTATAGTATAGTACATGTAGGATCCACATGCTACTGTGTGTCCTACATGTGTGGGTCAGTTGTGAAGATATCATATAACAATTGGTTATTCAGACTGTTGAGGACGTGTCTACTACCATAATGCAAAACAATCACAGATAGTAACAGTATCACCCACAGCACCGTGTAAAACCATAACAATCACACATGTGTAGACAAGTACAACAATATGTGTAGTATAATGCATACTGGCCACCAATAAAAACTATGAAGTGTTAACAGTGTGTAATACAGGGCATGTCACCATTCCAATGTGTCCACTATACATGTACATGCAGACAGTGCACCTTCACCATGTTCACAAATAAGTACATGAAAATCTGTACTACACACATCACACACATACTGCACACTCTGAAACACATGCTGCCAATACTACACACATCAGTAAAATGGCACATGGATGGATAATACATCTTCAGAATTAACAGTGCTGTACACTATACTACATTGATGATCATAGCTGTAATGCATCATGCCTGCTTACATACACCTAGAACGAAATCACACTTTGTGTTAACAACATTTTAACATTATTACAGTGCTATGACACCACCCTGTGCATCAGCACCATGTTAGTCTGTACCTGCATCAATGTTACACATTACAAAAGGTGGCACAGGTGCCATCATATGCACAGGGTATGTAGTTTCTTTTCCAGAGCCTGTCATTGAGCCATCCAATCAATGTGTATGTATTTGTGTGTGTGAGAGGGACAACGGGTTTTGCATAGCCCAATGTTGATGCAATGTGTGTGTGTATGTGTAATCCCTAGCTGTTTGTTTTATGTGTGTGTGTCTGCATGTACACAATTTCAGCATGTGTCAGCCATATACTGGAGGTTGTGGGACAGTCACAGACTGTACCTGCCAGGCTGTACAAATCACCATTTCTGGCCATGGACACCCCTCCATGCATTCAACAATATTCCAGTCCTGCACCTGTCAATGTATACACATACATTCTTGGGATCTGTATCACAACCTGTGGATAAACAGGTGTCAGTAATGTTAACCTGATTTGCATAGTATTGTCATTTAATGGATACAATACCCCTATCGTTTCATCTACTCTTATGTTTAACTTATCAGTTAAGTTACTACCAAGATTACCCTGTGCCCTTTGGACTCCTTCTTTGCTTAGACCTACTCCTCTCTTTCTCTCCCCTCTCTTCTCTTTGTCTTCTCTTTTGACTTTTCACTTTTCGACTGTTCTACTGCCTCTTCCTCTCTTCTAACTTTTGTGTTACTCCCTCTTTTCATCTACTCATATCATTTCTTGTTAAGCTACTACCAAAATTATCCTGTGCCCTTTGGATTCCTTTTATGCTCGGACCTACTCCTCTCATTCTCTCCCCTCTCTTCTCTTTGTCTTCTCTGTTGACTCTTCACCTCTCGACCGTTCTACTCCCTCTTCCACTCTTCTAACTTTTGTGTTACTCCCTCTTTTCTTCTTGTTGCTTGTACTCTAATATCTTTCTTTTACTACATGCTACCATTTTGGTGTCCACTTTTATTCCATTAATTAATATGCTCTGTAATCTGACTCTGTCGTTTTGTCTCCTAGAATTTAGTGTGGCTTGTCTTTTTGTTAGATTTTGTTAATAATTTGCTTATTACTAACATATAATATCGTTGTATTTTGTGTGGAGCTTTTCTCCCCGGGCCTCTACTGAAAATGGAATTAAATCCAGCTAGACTAGCCCGGTCAACAAATGTAAAATAAAATAAATAAATAAAAAATAAAATTAATACATAGTTATATGAGCCATACTCATCCTCCAAAGTAATAACCACTGCTGACTGTTGCTGAGATGTACACACCACTGTTTAAAGGTTCTGTACTATCATTGTTTTCAATGTCCCTTGTAATACCCAGCAACAAAATAACTGGTCACTACACAACTATAACCCAGGATCACTACAGCACACAGTATGTGCACTACCACAGAGCCATCGCAAATTTAGATACATCCAAGATGATCACGTACAGATAATGCAGCACATTCAATAGTGCTAATATCCACATACATATTACAAATATATATATATATATATATATATATATATATATATATATATATATATATATATACACACACACACACACACACACACTTGGCAGGGCTGGGAGTTGAACATACACCTAACTACCTTATCACACTACAGCATTACGCATTTACAGAATGCACTACCGAGATTACTGATCACAGCACTCCCTGAGGCATACTTCTAGGTGGGTGACATCATCAGGCAAAGATGCCGATAGGAAATGTATGTGTTGTGAGGCATCTAAATGCATTACTGTGTCCCCAGGCAGCTGGAAACATACACACACACACACACACACACACACACACACACACACACACACACACACACACACACACACACACATTTGGCAGGGCTGGGAGTTGAACATACACCTAACTACCTTATCACACTACAGCATTATGCATGTACAAAATGCGCTACCGAGATTACTGAACACAGCACTCCCAGAGGCATACTTCTAGGTGGGTGACATCATCCACAAAGGCAAAGACGCCAATAGGGAATGTATGTGTTGTGAGGCATCTAAAAGCATTACTGTGTCCCCAGGCAGCTGGAAACACACACACACACACACACACACACACACACACACACACACACACACACACACACACACACACACACACACATTTGGCAGGGCTGGGAGTTGAACATACACCTAACTACCTTATCACACTACAGCATTATGCATGTACAAAATGCGCTACCGAGATTACTGAACAAAGCACTCCCAGAGGCATACTTCTAGGTGGGTGACATCATCCACAAAGGCAAAGATGCCAATAGGGAATGTATGTGTTGTGAGGCATCTAAAAGCATTACTGTGTCCCCAGGCAGCTGGAAACACACACACTTGGCAGGGCTGGGAGTTGAACATACACCTAACTACCTTATCACACTACAGCAGTATGCATTTACAGAACGCGCTACCAAGATTACTGAACAAAGCATTCCCAGAGGCATACTTCTAGATGGGTGACATCATCCGCAAAGGCAAAGACGCCGATAGGGAATGTTTAGAGAGTGAGCAGTCTGAAAGCATATTCCTGTCCCAAGGTAGACGTAGACAAACACATGGCAGTGCTGTGATCGGGGCAACTAAATATCTATGGAGCACTACAACACTACATAGATACGGGACGCACCACAGACAGTACACCCTTCGAGACAGCAACCAGTGTGTTCAATGTAGGCATCCATCGTGACATTGAAAATGGACATCTGTTGCCTGGATGACCACCATCACCATACAGGATGTCAGTGGCCATGCCATTAGGCCATGACATGCTTAGTATCACACGTCTGTTTGGAATGTACTGTGTGTCCATCTACATAACTGCGTACTGGGCATGCTCACACACTTAGCAGTTGCAAAGGGCCGTCTTGCATGCACACGGATTCTAATCATGGAAGGGCACAGTTTGGAATGTACTGTGTGTCCATCTACACAACGACGTACTGGGCATGCTCACACAGCAGTTGCAAAGGGCCGTCTTGCATGCACATGGATTCTAAACACAGAAGGGCACAGTATGGTATTACTGTTCCCATGTACATGAAGGCCACTCACATGTATTGACCAGTACACACTCAGGAGCTATCACAGATGTCTCTGGTGCAAATCACAGAGGTACACACCACAATCTACAATGTAGCCATCACACATCACCATGTCATTGGACCAGCAATACACAGTCATACATTAACACAACACCGTGTAACTCATGACCAGTGGACTGTACATGGGTCTACAGCAACTGTGCAGACTACACATGTACCGACAGGGTTTCATCATGTGTTATGCATTGCAATGATACCACTGTACATTACCAGGTCGGCACTACACATACCAGGGGCCCTGGGTCTTACACAGCTGTGACAGATGACTGTCGCTGTACACCAACAAACACACATGTTTGGCTATGTCATACATGTAATTGCAGTGGATATGTGCATGGACCACACACACAACACATATGTACATAGCATAGGTTTAGCTGTCCTCTGTGCAGACAAGTGGCTACAGCAATCATATGCACGCAAATGGAAGGTGGGTCCATGGCTGTTGAATGCTAACAGTACATGAGGTAGCAATGTTGACCGAGGACACATTCCCTGTGTACTAGTTACCCATGACACTCATCATATACAACAGTCCATGTGTTATGTATGTCAACACACATGTCCACCAATTGCAATACATAGAAACATGGCTACATGACAGGCATGTAGGACCAACACACATGTACAATCTGTAGTGTGCATGCAGCTACCATGCATGTACAGTAGCTGATGTAAGTAACTCATCTGTGCCTAACTACAACATGCAGTTGCAATGCAGCCGCATCATTGACACCTGTATATGGTGGCTTACTGACAGTATGGTAGGATGTACAGCAGGTATGGATGGATGGATGTACATAAAGTGGTGATGCACCTGTGTAGATGGATGTATGCCGGGGACGGCTCACAGGTGTGTCACACGCCATCCAACCATGACATGTGCAAACAGTACGCTATGTTACCGTTACTTGACGGTGGAGACATAACACCTACACAGTGGTCGGGTGTTACCAACAGTACGTCACTTGACACCTGTAACACTTACATCCTCCCGTGTGCATATAGTGGCACAATTGCCGAAGGTAGCGTTGGTACACATAATGTGGCCAATACTGCTGCATGTCTGTCAGACGTATCATCATATAGCCGGTGTATCATTTACAGTACTGCCATGTGTGTTTGCTTGTGTGACCATATATGCCACATATGGTGTGGAATACAACCCAATTGTCACACAGCCCTGTACACTGTTGTAGAGATCTGTACATACTGCAGTGTGGAAAGCATGACGTAGGCAGGTGTGGTGTGTGTATCACACACATCAGCTATCCAAATGTGTACGACATTTGTGGTCTCCATAATGTGTGTGTGTATGTAGGTATGTATGGCTGTCTGGTGCATGGAGTGAGGGTGCATGCTACCATACAGAACACACAGGATCCCTAACCCCTCATAGTGATGCAGTCCACTACCCTGCTGATGCCATCGGTCTCAGCCGCACTGGCTACCTGTACATGTTCTTTCTCTGTGTCGCATCGTGTGGGTGCACAGTACTGTGATGGTGATGTCAACATAGGCAAGGGTCCTCACCTCAACACTATGGGGTGTGCGTTATAGTGTTGTTGACCCCGTTAGTGTGAGCATGTTCCTGTAATGTGACAGGGTATTACTGCTACACAGTGAGGCCTCATGCTATCAAGTGGCCTCTAACATTATCATTGGCCAGACCGCTGTGTACAACCCCTGCACCATGTCAACATACCTGTGATGTGACCTGGTATGGATGTCATGTCTCTAGCGACTGTAGCCTATTAAACTGCCGACATGCTTCTGGATCAGTATATGTGTGGACATCTCTGGTATGTTAGACTTTCCGACAGTCAGGCTGAGGCTATGTATAGCATGCTGATATTGCCATATGTGCCTGTGAGTACTGCACAGTTACACATGGGAGACTGCAAACAGTGCTACCTGTAGGCACATGCAAGTAGACTATAAGGTGGGAACCAGGGCATCATTACCAACATGCTGTTACTGTTGTTACCATGACACATACTGTGAACATATAACAATGCATGCTAAACCTGTACTACATGGTATGTCTGGTGCATGTCAACAGTACACAACTAATGTAATATACACGTCTCTCACTATTCTCACACAACTAATGTAATATACACTTCTCTCACTATTCTTACACAACTAATGTAAAATACACTTCTCACTATTCTGTTCACCCTGTGCATCAGACCATTTGAGCATGTCCCTGCACCGATGGTGTGGATGACAGGGATGTGGCACAGGCTTCATCATATGTACAGGGTGATAATGTTTGCCAGGGGCATAGGCTGCACCAACGGATGACATCATGTGTGTGGGTAAGGGCCAGTGATATGATTGGACATGTGTGTTCAGTATGCATGTGGGTGTTGTTGTGCCCTACAGATGTCTATGCTGTGTGCGTGTATGTGTGCACACAGTTCTGCCTTTTGTGAGGCCTACAAGGGGTATTATTGACAGCTCCAGATTGTACAGACCAGGTTGTACAGCTCACTGTGTTCGGCCACGGCCACTTGACCTGTGCCTGCTAGGGGTTGCACTGGCACTACCAGGCGGAGATACAGATTAGCTACTGTCCGATGACACATGTCCACTGGAACCGTGTCCCCACTGGGAACGTCCAGGGCCACATCCACATGGCCTGCTGTGTCCTGGTGTGGACAGCGCAGCACCAGCTGCACTGCTACTGCTACTGGCACTATGGGAGCGGGCATGTGAGGTGGCACGCTCACATTGACCTGCACTAGGTGGTGTGGTTGGCCTATGTCCAGTTGGCCTATGCCTCACTCCTACCAGATGTTCCAGCACAGACAGCTCATGCACGTGGATTGCCATGCCATGGTCAAGCATTCCGACCATGTCACCCAATCGCCTGTCCAGAACATCAACAATCTGCTGTTGAGCATTTGCCAATGCCTGGATGTTGTCATTTAGGATACGGACTGCAGCCTCTGCCCTTCTCTGGTCTGCCGTTCAGCACATGCCTGTGCCGCCATTACTGTCTGGAACATGCGTCTGGTGATACCAGCTGCTGCGCTCTGTCCTGCAGGTGCATGTCTGCCAGAGGTCCTCCTACAAGCAGCACCGGCCACATGCCTGTGTGGCACATCTGCAGTCATTACACTGACACCATGATGTGTAGACACACCTTCTGTAGCCACCACACATTCCTGTTCTATGCTAACAGACACTGACTGTCCTTTCTCTATGGCCATTGGTGATGCGGTATGTGTTGGCAACAGAAGAGGGGGACATAGCTGAGATGGCAACCATTGGCACAGATTCAGCCCCTGACAACCCTGCCTATACCTCATGCATATGTTCATCACTGCTAGTATCTGTGGGGACACTAACATCAGATGGACCGCAGGAGGGTAACGCACCTATATCACCTGTGAATGCAAAGAAAGACTCTAAATTACAATAGACACACACACACAGACACACACACAGACACACACAGACACACCATGCATGTGATTTGACAGATGGCATGCAGCATGCCTGTAGTACAGCAGAGGGCATGCAGCTCAGACGTTAATAGTGTTAGTAAGCATACCTCCCTGGTGTGCACACTACAGCAAGCAGGTGTCATATCAGTAGCCATGCAGTTCACACAATCATGGTAGTATGCATGCATCCCCGTGATACACCATGTGGACCAGAACAGGTTAACAGTACACATGGCTGACGTGACCTTGACATGTACTCTGCTGATGTGTGCATTAACATGCATACATGTCTGACACAATGGTGTCCTGACACATGTACAGCATCGTAATGGGCATCACATTGCGGTGTTGTCTGTATGCCCTACAGATAGAATGCATGTTTAGCAAATGTGCATGAGCATGGAAGGGTAGTGTGAGCCATCTACATTGCTATACAGTGTGAAGTACAGACACTGTGCCATTGCATGGCATCATAAGGCATCTATATTGCTGTACAATGCATAATATGTACACATTGCATAGCCATAACTGCATGCATACCCATGACATAACTGTGGATTGTGACCCACGATGCTGAGGAGTATGCACCCCAAACCATGCTGTGTCAAGTGACAGGTCACTGGAGGACCTACAGCTGACACCCCTGCACAACAACTACAGGGTCTCAGCTGTCTGGCAACCATGCCCACACATAGCGGACATGTCAATTCACCATTTCCCACATGACATTGATGTACCACACACACACGAGGTGCACAGCTAACGGTGATGTCCTACAGCAGCAAGGGAAATGTACAGTATCTGTGGCCTGATGTGGTGTCAATGTCTGTGGAAGCTGTACAGGTGACTACTGTCATGCTATGACACAGTCGTGATGTTCAACTGATCTTATATGGTAGACTTCAGTGACACCTCCACTAGCTATGCACAGGCTGTTAGGATGTCCAGTGTACCACATCAACTGTATAATCAGTCAACTAAGGCTATAAGTGGACCATGTGTGGACAATGTGCAACATGGTTTATACACATCACATCTACTGTGTGGCTACGTGTCTCTGGCCAGACCACATGGCCATGTGTGCACATGTGTTGGCCAAATATGTGTGATGGCCATCTATCTCACATGTCTGTGTTGTCACATATGACATACACCCATAGATGTCAGATATGTCATAATCCACATGGCTATGAAGACAACGGGTTGTATGTTTGGTATGTGGGGTATGGGTCATGGGATAGTGTGACAATATTGCAGCCAGAACACTACATGTCTGGGACATGTCAGAAGGCACATCACAATGTGTACACCCAATGCAGGGGCATACAACACAATGGTGACACCTGTGGGCTGCCCATATCACAGCTCACTGTGTGGTACTGTTTGCGTACCACACATGTTGTTCCAATGCATACTACATATGCCTCCATTGTAGAACACCTCCACCATTATATGCACAGCTGACCACACATGTAGCAATGACAAATACTGTGATTTCAAGGTGGTGTATCATTTCGTTTGTATATATTGCACATGGGTGGCCTGTGTGAATGATGGGTGCTGCGACCTGTATATCATGACTGGAATGAACATCAAGTGTGCAAGTGTGAACTGGCCACATGGCAAATAGATCTATGCTTTAACATACCTGATACTGATGACAGTCTCACCTGCAACGGACTCATGTCTGTGCGGCACGCCAGAGGTACCTGTATAGGGGTGACACAGCAGTATGAACATTATCCATGACTGTATGACAGCCACAGGGTGCACTGTGCATGTTAACACATTTGCCTGTATAATAGCATATAGTATGCACATGTGTGCTTACACAGGGTAGCATACTGTAGTATGCAGCATGTGTGTCCACATACCTTGCATATGTTGTTACTTTACATACTGTACAGTGACACATGCAACTAAATGGGATATAATAGCCATATGGGCAGTACTGACTTACCAGGTAACTCCAGGCTTTTTGGTTGGGAGACACCCACCTCCACAATTGCAGCTAGTGTTTGTAGATGCTGTTCTGAGGGTGTCCCCAGACTGGCCAGTAGCTCCTCGGTGTGTGTGAGTGGGGGCTGGGTTGGTGGCCCACCACCTGTTCCACCTTGTTCCCTGGCAATTGCAGTGGCACGCTGTTTTGCATGTCATATCAAGTCCGTGCAGTGTCTGCGCACCTGCTGGTAGGTGCGGTTATGGCCACCCACAATGTTCAGCCTCCTGCGAAGATCCTGCCACAGGTCATCCCACTGCTCAGCATGCTGTGGCACATGGCTGAACAACACCTCGTAGTTCTCATGGAGGTACGGGATGAGGACATCATCCTCCTGGCGGCTGTACGCTGGAAGGCATGTACGAGGCATTATCTGTAAGACATAATGATGGTGACAGGTCTCAGTTTAAGAGTTGTACAGAGATACTGCTGCACATACATTTCTATGACATTTAGTACATCTGCACAGTTATCTTTGCAAATCATCATGACACGGACACGACTGATGTGTTTGTGTCACACACATGTAACACCCGTTGTGCATTGGATATCATCACCATATATGTGTGTCACCTTATTACAGTGTTCATACTCCATGTGAATGCTGTCTTGATGTGGGCATGTCTATTTGCCTGCACTGGTGTTCTTACTTATCTGCACATGCCTGGATATGTCCACAGTAATGCTGTTGACCTTGATGCTGTGTATATGTCACATATCAACACAGACACAGCCTTAATGGACTTGAGCAGTGACAATGCACACATACGCATGGAAACCTGTACATGCATGTGTTTTGCCATATACATCTACACAGCACTGTACAGCTGTTCAACATCCTGCCACGGATCGCCTGTGTTGCACATGTGATAGACATGGGACAATGGCTAGTCAGACATCATTCGCAGGGATGGTTATGAACCATAGCATGTAGGGGCAAGGTTTCCTAACTGTAACAGACAGCCATTATGCCACCACGAGGTGCATCAGTGCCACATTACTGATCCAGACAGTTGATACTACATCTACCATGCGGCCATCACACCATGTATGACTGGGATGACATGTGCAGCTTTGATGGACAGGGTTGCATGGTTTGGCAGGAGTATGTCACATGTATGGCACAGGGGATCTGTCCAGCATGTGGCGATCCTAGTATTAGGACGGTGGATGTCCATGACGTATGTCTTACAGATCAGGATATGGACATGTAGCATGTCCATCATCATGGTGTAGCAGATGTCTTTATGCAAGGTAGACAGCATGCTGCATAGTGGAGTTGAGGGTTGTGAAGGCTGGCATCACCCATCCACGCATGGCCATTACCCCTTAAAGGTGATATGTGATCCAATATTGGTCACCTTAGTGCTATATATACCTGTCCAATGATCTCTGTGCTCATGGATGGCACCCTGTCATGACATGCGTACCTCGTATGACTACCTAAGGAGCCTGGAGACATCACCAAGTCAGGGAGGTGTACTGCACAGCACCATCCCTTACACAGTGTCCATAATGATGACCATAGCCTAGGTGGTAGTTAATGGGTACAGGGATGTTCACCTAGCGGTGACACTGCTGATATCATCCATCAGAATGTGTACATATGTCACACACCTCACCCACACAGCCCATTCCGTATGTTGTTCACAACACTGACACAGCTATTCCTCATAGGTCATGGCCATTCACATCCTTACATGCACAGATGCCTAACATTTGTCTGTATGTTATGGGCTACAATGAGGGTGGTGTACAACACATTAACCCTGTTCTACTGTAGCTGGCACTGGTGTGATATGCACATGTAACTCTGGCACCTTTTGTAGTTGTGAGTCTGTCAACAGGCCACTGGTAGAACACTCCTGTGACATACAAAGGTATTTGTAATCAAGCATCCGTACTGTCTTGTACATCTGTACTGCTAATGTCTGCAATGATAATGGTTCATGGACATGCACACCATACTCAGCAGGGTTATAGTGCGGTGCCACAAATTATGACTGTTGTCACCACTTGTGGGTTGATAATATCCAACACCCTATCTGTATTGTATGGTCATGCTAGGCACTTGTTCAGAACCTGTGAGCATGTCATGGGCTACTGATTAATATAGCACCCATTCCACACCATTTCTCGCAGGTACACTGGCTGTCCTAAGATTTCCAGCTTGCTTATGGTATAACAAGCTGTTGTACACACGTAACTCACATATCCTGTGAGACATGGTTGTATATACAGGCATGTCCAACTGTCACGTACCAGTGCTATTGCCTGCCTATAAGATGGATATGTCGTACATGTGGCAATAGAGCAATTGTCCCATGTACACATTCAATGCTCACCTCCCAACATACGACACTACAGCCTGTGGGGGATGCACTTATGCAGCCCTGCTGGGAGTAATGCTGTCACCAACCCTGACTGCATCTGACAGTCATGTGGGGATGTGTAACATTCGCAACACACCCCACTCATCACATAGTCTCGCATGATCTCCACCACAGGCCACACATATGAGGACAACGTGTGCAGAACCTCTCCATACTCTGTGTAGGCACCAGAAGCAACCCACATCACGGAACACAACATCACCAACTTATAGCCCACAGACTCATGTGTGCCCATCACATACAGCCAATAGGGTGTTATAACATACACAACACACCAGTCATAGGTGACTCTGTAGGCGGTCACACTGCAGTTCCACACAGCAAGCTACACAAGGCGATAGTAGCTTATATCTTGCTATCGGGTAACTGGTTCTGCAACATAACCTATGCACCCATGCCACACCTCACCAGGTACGATGTGACTTGTCATTCTCCATGTTAGTGTGACTGCCCTGAGATGCCACTTCACAGACTATGTGTGCAGGGACATGCAATAGCTCACCAGTCTTGTTGCCCTGAAGGTGTGGGCCAAGCCCTGGGGAGCATTATGCATTCATCCAGACCCGATACCACTGTACAATGACTGACTGTGTCACTTCAACAGTTGCCTATGCTTCTGCTGTCATTCCACAGGCATCTGGTATCTGTCCACTTTGACTGACCTGGTCAAACACAATGCTTTGGCACAGATGACCTGCACCTGTCAGCCCTGGGAGTACAGCTCACATGTAAGGCTCTTGCTGCTTCTATACTGCCTGTCTTGCACAGTTTCCAATAACAGTCACCGAAGAATGGGAACTGGCAAGCAAGACATGGGGTCATGTGACACTATGCTTGCATCTTCCTCTGTGACGCATGCAGGCAAGGCACACTTTATAATGCACCACTCCAATATCTCTGCAGTGACTGGGACCTGCCTCTAGGCTCTGCAGAGCACACCTGCAATGACAAGTTATAGACAGACCATACCTTTCAGGCACATACCTGGACCGGCACACCCACAGCTGAGGTGTTCCCACATCCCACTATGTTGTACACACATCCTGGCTAGTTACTTAGCACAATGCATCAGAGGTGCTCCACGTGCAACTAACTGTGTCTGGAACCACTATACACATTGTAACAAGCTACAGATTCCACTACATACCCCACGGTTACCAGACCTCATTTGTTGGTGTACTGGACAGTAGGGCTCAGACAGCTACTACTGATCTGTGACTGACACTAACCCACACTTAACTGGGATAGCCACTCATGTACTGATACATCCATGAGTCATAACCTCCACTCAGCTAGATAAATCCATACACACCACCTCCAAGACCAACATTAATCTTGACATGAACACTACCAACATGTGACTGGTGTTCCACACCTGGGGTCATCCCCCTCATTGGTGGATTCCGAACATATGCTAATCAACCTTGTTAACCACATCCTGGCACTACACCCTTCATGGCATACACAGTACATGAGTACTACAACACCTACTACAGACATCTTATGATAGCGGTTGTTAATGTCATGACACCCGTGCAGATGGACAATGCACATACAAATGCTGTAACATACCTCAGTGCACTTCAGTAGCACGTACATGACTGCATGGATCATGCTATGCCACACAGAGCCATTATGGTACACACCAGATAACAGACGCCACTCTGGTGGTCAAGTTCCATGGACATAATGTGCAACAACAGGTGGAGGTTGTTGCACAGTGGTGTACAATCCCATGGGTGGGGTAGCTCACTGGTCAGCCTTGGTAGGGCTACGGGATCCCTCATCACATACTCCATGACTAGCTACGTAAACATTACTGTGACACATTCCGGGGTGTACCACAAGGCATTATGGTGGTATGTCAGTAGTCAATGGCAATACCCACATCTGCTCTCACATACAACAGTTACTCAGGAACATTACAGACCCAGGTGATGTTGGCAACATGCTGGCAGATGGATTCATTGCTAACTTTGCACCCTCTCACTCACTACAGGGCCACAATCCATGCGGTGTCCCTGCGGTCACATCTACACAGTACTAACCTGCACTCTATATGTCCTGGGACACTGGCCCCATGTCACCTTCCAAAGTCCCAGGCTGTGATGTCCACAAACCTCTGAATGACATGTCTCCCCATTAGGCCACCATATTCAGTAATAGCCTTGTATCAGACATTGTGGCCCCTGAATGGCACACAGCAACATTTATCACACTCCACACAGGTGGCACCACAATGCACAAGTGGGACTATAGTCCTACACACCTGACTGGACTGTTCTGCATGGCTATGGGGCACATTATCAAGGACGTCATTCACAGAGACATTGCTGGGCTCCAGTCCTTTGATGCCACCCGGGTTGGACTTGTTAGGGCCACAGCATGGCCCCTACACCTGGTTGACTCCTTTCATACAGTTACCAGGGTAGTTGATGATGGTACGGGAGTCCACACATCCTACATTGTCCTCTCATTGCCTTTCAGCACCGTTCTCCATTCTGGTATTGACAACATACACATCCACCTGCACATCGTACCCTATGTCTCAGGATGTTATGCAACATGGCTCATGGACAGGACACACAATGAGGGTAGCATACCATAGTACCTACTGCATTTCAGTTACATTTGGCATACCACAGTCCTCAGTCATAGGGCCCCTCATGTTCAGTATATGCTTCCCTGAGGTACAGGCTAGCACAGAGGGACTTTCTCTGCCTAGCTTTACAAACCCCTGCATACAAAGCGCCATGATTGATCCACCAGCTGATACTGACTCCATCCATATGGGTGTGACTGTGACAGATACCTGATATGAATATCGCGGCCTCAAGCTGCATGACACTAGGTCCATGGACATCACCTTCGCATTACACCATTCACCCACTATCACATAGGTGGTAGTCCCCTACATACATGTCACATTGTACATGTTTGTAGTACACACGTATGTCACACCCACTCCTGTGATTACCATATTGCCACTGTGGCATGGATATCCTTCTACATGGCCACACTTATCTGTACTGGGTGTGTAGCTGGTACATAGGCACCCATTGTACCTCTGAACTCAAGACTTCTACACACATTCAAGGGTACACCTCCCCATTTAGGGTGTACCTTACACAACAGTTACAGCTTTACATACCACAACATTAACACGCCATGACGTTTATTGAGCTCTGACAGCTAAGGTATGCGGCTGAACTACGGACACCATGTCTGTACACATTTGCATACTACATACTCAGGGGTGACCTCTGCTGAACAGACAGGGCCCATGTCCACGACAATATTAATGGATATACTCCACATACGCGACATACGCAAATGCCACTGTGAGCAACATGCTCATGGATATGTGCACACATGCAACAATGAGTGGGATGTGCTTGAGGGTTACATTCCCAGACCGGACACTCACCATGTTTTGGAACATGACTCTTATGTACATCACACAGGGACACTCAGTAGCACTGTTCATGTGATACCTCCCTTGGTGTTTGGGAGACACATGTACGCCAGGGATCACTGCAGTGGCTGTACTGTGCAGAGGTGCAGGTAACACATGGCTCTGCTGATCACAGTACACTACCCTAGAGAGGTGCCACTGGTGTGAACACTGTAGTTGTGCTTACACATAGACTTGCCAGACTGCATAGTACCCCACTATGAACCTGTGAAGCTATTACATGTCCTTTGTGCATGGTTACTTGCTAGCCCTTCCATTTAGATTAGCTATCATGCTATTGCAGTTTCCCGTACCTACAAGCCATATGTATCCTGTTATTGTGCATGCCAGTAGACGATACCTTTGGTATGCATGATATGCCTGTTATGCTGTGTAGAATATCTGACATATCTACCTACAATACAATACATTACACATATTTTACATAGTATCCCATAATGTAAAGCATACTTGCACAGCGGGACCACCTTAGACATGTCATTGTCGTTATATGCCCATACACATGCCTACTGTGACAGTATATCAACATATACTATCCCCGGCTATGGCACATACTTGTTGGACATACCCTACCACTGACAGAGGGTTGTATGTAATTGTTCTGTTTAAAGCCCTCATGTAGCATCCCTTGTGGTGTCTGTGATGTGTACCTTGTGGCCCACTGCTGGACGCACAGTTTCTACAAGCTTAAGTATGCTCAGCAAGACATCACTACATAAATACCTTTTCCCACGTTATGCATTGTGGGCACTTTTAATTAATGCAAACCAGGCTATACATACAGTAGATAATTAATACAAAACATGCTATACATAAACTTACATACCGAGTGTTCTACATACCTTGTTATCATTACAGACTTTCATCTCTATCTCTCTCACACTGCTTACATGGGTATTTTGTATGAGCATACGGTTTGAATGTCTGGCAAGTCTTCCTTATATACGTTGATACTTGTATTATGTGGTTTCCTGCCGCCTATTGGTGTTTCTGAGTGACTAATTACTTGCATATCAGCTGTGCAGCTACTCCATTCGCCAATTACGCGGCAACAGTGGGGTATAATTGACTTCTGCCCTTGGGCGTTGCCCATTTGCTGTACCTTCGGGGAGACGGCCTGTATTGTGTTTTGTGATGTGTAATTGCAACTGCTATGCATAGAGACAAGTATACTTTGGATTCATGTCCCCCGTGGATTGTGTGTGACAGCTAGAGTATGTGGTTCAACATGTGGGTGTAGCTGTCATCCCAACGTCTGTTAACGGACTATTGCAAACAAAGCCTGTAACATCGCCGTTTGTTCCATTATACAACGGCTGCAATTTTGCATGGCGCCTTTAATTGTGTCTCTCACAAGGTATGTTGATGGTTCTGCAGTTGTAATTGACTGACTGGATGTTTGTGCTGCTATTACAGTCTGCATTGCTATAGTTTCTAGTGTGGTGGGTGTCGGTGGGTGTACATAGCATATACAGGTTTGTGGGGCTTGCATTTCTACATATTCCATATATATGTGTGTGGGCTCCGTCCCTAATTAAAGAGCTATCAGTTAGTAGACTTATGTTATGGGATTGTACATTGGGCCATTGTTAATTGGTTTCTATATAGTATGCAGGTGAGGTTGATACTTCCATACCTCCGGAATTGCAGTGATATGTAAAGGGATATGTCTACATGACAGCTATCCCATGTATTTCTGTCCCAGATATTTGCAGTCATTGCGGTTGTGTTGGTAACAGAACCTCTTTGCCATGGGTTGCCACCTTTTCATATGGCCATTGTTGGACACTTCCGGGACACACAGTGGTGTTTACAGGCCAACACATAGCCATGGTCAGAACACAGGATAGCACAAACTTTTATCCTCAATACATACCTATTGTTGTGGGACTTTGGCTACTTATCATATTGCATGTAACATTCACGTTAATTACATACAGGCATAACTATTTAATGCTACTATTACATTATATATGGGACATATTAATGTCCTACGATCTCGAACATTTGCCCTTTGTAATGTTTTATGTCAGGACACACCTGCCCAGGGAGGGGCTTTCCCTCCTAATGTGGGACAGGTGGTAACCGTATGCCTATGGCTAGCTATACCCACACCTACCATAATGATCTACCTCTGAGTTGGCACTAACAGACACATGATGCGGACACACACACACACATTATAGTCACACGGGGATGCACACGGCACCCTCAACACACACATACACAGACTACGGCACTCACAAACACAGTTGAACACAGTACCTACGTGGACCACAACACCGGCAGCAGTGACTAATTATCCATTCATATCATCATACTATTACTCGCGGTTGTACTGTTCCGGTACTGTGTTCTTTCGATCTTTCAGCCTCGTGGTTACGCATGTCGGTATGTTACACAGTCCATAGTTGGTGGTATCCCAATTATTTGTACCTCCAAGGTGTTATGAATGTCGTTGACCTATCTATATATATTTGCAGATATCGCTGAATCCGTATATATCAACATATATCACTCTGTCGCCCTTTCTATCGGTATTATATATATGTATATATGTGTATATATATATATATATATATATATATATATATATATATATATATATATATATATATAAATATATCGCTGACGGAGAAAGTGACAGGCAAGCTACACCTTTCATTGTGTACTTGTTGGTGTATACTGTTTCCTGGACTCCGCACGTTTGTGTCTGTACCTGTCACATTACACACCTGCCGTAGGTTAGGGTTGCCAGCTGTCCCACTCTGTGAGGGACAGTCCCTCTGTGGGCAGTTGTGTCCTGCAAAATATTTGTAAACATGGCAAATGTCCTGTGATTTTAGAACATACTTATTTCCTATAGTTTATGTAATAATCACATAAAACAGTTATTCTGTATCTGAACCAACAAACAGAATAAGTAAGTCAACATTACAAGAATGAGCTTTTATCTAGGCAAAACATTGCAGTTCTGCTTTCCGTACTGGCTGGGTGTATGTGTCGGCCTGCAGACATCTGACGTATGTCCCACATTAGTCATTTGAAGAGGTGGCAACCCTACCATAGTTATATCTTGCCTAGCAATAGTGTTAGGTGATCCGAAACATGATTGCGTGTTCTACACCTGGCAGTGGTCGTTTTACCCTTCAGAACAGGTGCTATTAGTACAGGGGTGAATAATGCTGGTTTCACCTGTTCTGGACATCATTGACCGTGAACTGCACGATAGTCAGAGTAGCTTATCCCTGTTTCGTGCATATCCATATTGTCATATTTAAATGTCGCTTACCAGCAGTGGGCAATGCATATTCCCGGTAACGTGTGCTAAACATGATCTGCTGACCTGCATCCGACATGCATTACTCGTGCCTTCGGGATTACGTTACATCCCTTGCAGGACGTGGGACCGGGAACATGCACGATGGTCACTGCATTTAACATATGGCCATCTGGGATTTGTACATGTGTTATGTTGTTTTGTACATGGAGTATACTACGGCTGTTACTCCATACTGCACTCACATGGGTAACTCAGTTAGTTTACATATTGATGAGTCCAGTTAATGGTATGTCCATGTGATGTTTACTGGATGTGCTCCAGCATTGGGTATGTATATCTCAGTGAGCCACACACGATACTGTGCTACACCTTCAAATTACCATGGGTGGAGCATGCTGGGGTGAGGAATACCTGTCATGGGTACACCCCATGCCTTGACACAACATCCATGATTATATTATGTGGAGCCCCTCATTAATGCAGCAGGGACTCTGTGCTGAGTGTGTGCAGAACAGTGCTTACACACATGTGCTCCCATGATTGCCTCTGCTCCTCTACGCAACAGTTGGTTACTCGATGTTGTGGCGACAGCGGACACTGTTTGCCCCATTTGGTGTATGGCCTCTGACAATCGGCTGTGTACCTACCACTGCACCTGGGAACCTATACACACAGCACCACCATATGCTGATAGGCGCATGTACAGTTCAGGTGTTGACATTCCCTGTTCCAATAGCTGTTGTGTGTACAATGTTTGAGGGCTGCCTATGTAGGATTCACACAGTGGGCCACCTATACATTACAATTTACAGGTGGTCGTGTTTGTGTGCCATCCATTTTACTGTGTGTGCAGGTGGAGAGGTGTGTCAGTCTGTAGGGGCCTGTACTGTCAGAGTATGTCCTATACGTGCCCTCTTTTCCAAGGCATAGGCATATTGGGCACGCCTCCGTCTGCCTACTGGGGCTGGCACAGTGTGTTCATGGTCTGAATCCCTCTGTGCCTGTGATGTCCTTGGCAATTGTGGTGGGCTATGAGGGCCTTCACCATTTTGTCCCTGCTGCAGCTGTTTCCGCAGGATCATATTATGTAGCATGGCACATACTATGACGATGTGGGCACATGTGCCTGCAGAGTACTGCAAGGCTCCACCAGATGTGTCCAAGCACCAGAACTGTGATTTCAGCATCCCGAACACATGCTGTATGATGATTCTGGTTTGTGCATGTGCCTCATTATGGCGTTCTTGCATGGGTGTGTGTGCATTTCTGATGGGAGTCATCATCCACGGCTCCAGTGCATAGCCAGCATCCCCCACGAGGTGGTCATGTGGGATGTCCCACCTGACAAATACCTGATACAGCTGTGAGGCATGCCAGATATGGAAGTCATGGTAGTTTCCAGGGTTGCCAGCACACATCCATGATAATGCCCTGGCAAGTTGATGGAGTGGAATCCCTTGCGGTTTATGTAGCACCTACCATGCTCACCGAGTGGTGACTTGATTTGTATGTGCGTGCAGTCTATTGCAACCAGTACCTCCAGGTAGTGTGCCATACGGTGGAAGTGACGCATATTGCTGGCCAACTCCTCCTGAGTTTGGGGGAAGTATATATGCTCATTGGCACGTGGAACATGGCATCCAGGAACTGGTGTAGTACCCTGGATACTGATGCCTGCGAGATCCCCACTATATCTCCAGTTGGCCTTTGAAAGGTACCTGTGGCTAGTATTCGCATGCTTACACATACCTTCATGTCCACTGGGTGGGTTCCCTTCTGTTATTTCTGGTTCTCAGGCGTGGCCGGCAAAGCTCCACTATTTGCTGTAAGATGTCCCTGTCCACCCTGTAATGCTCTACTATCTCCAGATCATATAGCCCCTGGTAGGTTACCCTTGGTCTGAACACTCTTCTCCTCCTCCAGGGCCTACGGTGGTTGTCGGCATCATCCTCCACAACACCGTCAGTCTCTAACACATGCTGATGAATCACAGCTATGGCAGCTCCCAACATATACATTTTAAAAGTTCCCCATGTGTTTATACCTATGGTGCAATGTTTGGGAATTCACAGGTGTGTGTAGGGTACTTTCACACTTTATACTATTGTGCTGTGAACACCGATGATGTCATAGGGTGTGTATGTACGATCGTAGCTACAGGGTATCTTATGTGTTTTACTACTGGAACTACTATTGTGGTGCCTTTGGTGCTGAATTACATTTGGCTGCCATGGATTACCTCTTGACCTTCCCTTTACATTTCTGCACGTTCCACCTACAATTTTCTGGCATGCATCCAGCAGCCTGCTTTCATTTGTACTTTCCTAGACCTGGCGTATCTTGCGTAATTTGTGCTATTGCTGGTCTACTGTTGGTTTGCTTTGCTCTGCTATGACAGATCTCCTATCTTTGCAATCCAATGCCTCCCCTCCTTTCTTTGCATTCCAATGCCTCTCCTACCCTGTTTTGCAGGTTTCTGCGAGCAGACTTGACAGCTGCCGTCGATTGGCCGCCATGAGTTGATTGGTGTTGATTGCTCATTAGTACGCCAATTATACTACTTCGGCATTTCCTTCTTTTCTTCCCCCTGACCTTCCTGTTTGTGCTATTGTTTGCACCACATGCATCCGCTTACTGGGTTTCGGGCACGTTTTCATCCCCGTACACATGCGCTTTTGGGCACCATGTGTGCTCTCAACTAAATGATTCTATAGCTTCCTCCCCACCCCTGTCCTGCAGCTTTGCTTAGCAATGGCCAGGCCAGATTTGCATTGCTCCAATGTGCTTACTGCTATGGTGGCACACCCCTCTGCTAATGTCATGTATCTCCTCTGAGCCACTCCTCGGTGTTATAGTGCTGCGCTGTATGGTTCAACCTTCATCCAGTGAGACATTTGTGATTCAGTATTATCTGCCTCATTTGCATGGCATTGACTACTAATTCATAGTTACCACGCTGAACACTGTCGCAGGCCCTTAGCAGCCCTTGCACCTTGGTTGTGGTGTTCCATGCCTACCATTGTGTATTATGATGTAAACCTGATTTGTATTACATTGCGATTTTATGACATTTTTATATATTTTCTTTATGTTCCAGTTTGCACACACATGCCATGTGGTTGTACTGTGCATTACTGTGGGCATGACATTAAATGTTGTTTTTTAGGTGTTGTGCAGCTTTTCTTATGCCATTGGCTATGTATTTAGCCATTGGCATATGTTAACTTTGTAATACATGAGTCTGGCCCGCTTCCATAGCTCCGATGTTCTGTTTGGGTAAATGTAAACCGTGTTTTTTGGTTTACATTTCCGTGGGCTTACACTACACCTGCACCACTTCATGAATCACTATCTGCCTTCATTTGCATGGTGCGACACTGTGCATGGGGTGATTAGCATACCTATGCCGAGGGCTGCGCAGTTCTGGCGTACGCCGGTAGTGCACGTGGTATTGGATCATACCTGAATCGCTCGACGGCCATATTTGCCGTTATTCTGCCTACGCTACGCCTGCGCCTGGAGCAAGCTTCATGAATCCCAGGGTATGTGTATTTATGCTACTGCCTCAATATGTATATATATATATCTATATCTATATCTATATATATATATATATATATATATATATATATATATTTTTTTTTTGCTCTCTTTCTCTCTCTCTCTCTCTCTACATATATATATATATATATATATATATATATATATATATATATATATATATATATATATATATATATATATATATATATATATATATAAACATATATTTATATACATACATATAGAGAGAGAGGTTAGTATTGGCATTTCAAATCTGCTTCTGTTGACTGTTTAGAATGTCAACCCGAAATACTGAATCCAGAATGCCGAAAGGTAAACTACAGAGAAAATGAATACATCGACAACTGTTTTTCGATGTATTCGACATAGCAGGAGGTGAAATCATTCACATCCTGCTATGCACATTAATGTAGCATTAAACTCTACAGTCAATGGCAAATTAATTCTACTATTTTGCAGGGGGTCACTCCTTTGCACTGCCCTTGTGAGGGGCAGCACCCCTACTCTTCCTGCACATTAAATATACCAGCTCCAAGATCGCACTATAGTGAAGAAATGGGCTAATTCCCTGTCCTTCACTGAACTGTGATCTCCCTGCACAATGTCAAACCCAAATGCTCAAATTACACTACCTGTTTGCTGTAGTGTAGTCGATACATTTTGGTTCAACATTCTGTCGACTTGAAAACTGCAAGTTGACCACATGCTGGTCGAACGATGCAATTTCAAGGTTTTCAGTGTAAACCATATATATATATATATATATATATATATATATATATATATATATATATATATATATATATATATATATATATATATATATATATATATAAAATAGCAAACTTATTCATTATAAAATGACAGAGAAGTAGCATGTAGTAACTCATAATGTGGGTGTAGCCATGGTGTTCTGTGTCCACAATGTATGTAATTATTTTTTTTTCTGTATTGATACACAGTAAGTATTTTGCACAAACAACCCAAGTAAATATCCATGAAGACACAATATATCATGTCAATTATATGCAAAAGATTCTCCAGTAAAGAATGATACTGGAGACTCAGACACTGCAAGGCAGCAATGTTAAGCACTACGTCTCTGAACAATGCATGCACAGATATACTCTCCTGTTTTTTTTTTTTATTGGCATTTGTTAACCAGAACAGTCCTACTGGGAACAAGTTCCCCTTTTCAGTGGAGGCCCTGAGGAGAAAAGCTCCACAGATTGCTGCATCAGAAACATTCAATTTCAATTAAATTCGTTACAAAAAAAAAATACATACTAGATAACTAACAGTTGAAGAACTAAGGTATGCATAGTTAGACCGAAATACCACTTACCCGAAATTTAGATAACCAAAGCGAAAAGGCTAACAGCATGAGAAAACTGACATCCCAGAACACAAACTCACCACTCCAGGTGAGTAAATGCTTGGTTATCCTGTCGAACATTGCTCCTTACCCTGCGGTTGTGCAATCTCAGAGTTGGTATATTTAGTTAGGGGGGATGTAGGGGGGTGCAGCCCCCCACATTTGTGGATTTGCTTTTGTTCTGTTTTCTTTGTTTTTAAGGATAGCTAAGCATTTACTTACCTGGAGCCAGTGTTCTGGGATGTTGATGTTCTCGTGCTGTCAGCTTTTTCGTCTTGGTTGTATTGGTTTTGGGTAAGTGGTCTTTTGGTCTACTGAATCAGACCTGTTATCAACATACATAAAGTTAAGTAGGCAAGCTTAACATACATACTATTCCTAAGAAAGGAACACATAGAAAATTATAGAAGTGTAAGAAAGAAAGAAAGAAAATAGTGCACCTAATAGTAAGAGAAAAGGGAGCTAGAGGTACCAAAGTGTTATTTGAAATACTAAGATGGTATAGATGGTCTGAAGGTACAGATTTAGGTAAAAAAGGCAAATCAGGACAAGCAAATTAAAACTGTTTAAACACACACCAAAGAATCCAAATGAAAGAATAACCAGTCAGCATGGCAGAATCCAATAATGTCACAGTTCCACGGTTTAATAAAACAGCATAAAAATGTTAAAAACAAATAGGAAAAAAGCAAGTGCTTTGACATATATATCCAGATGTTTCTTCAGCTCTAATAGAACTACTACTTAAATACATTAAGCTTCAGAACTACCTCTTAAGGTCATATGACCTAAACAGTGGTCATAAAGGAATATAGTCATTTAAACCCTTGCCTTTATTACTTTATAGTTCTAAATGATTCATTTAGTATCAACACATTCTGTTTTCATTTTAAGATCACTACCTCTGATGCTGACATTAAGAAGTTGTAACACAAGAAACTTAAACTTATGAGTATTTCCAGTGGCCAGAATATGTTTTATCATTTCTAGACACATCATAAATGTGTTCACTTATACAATCTTTCAGCGCTCTTTTAGTTTTACCAACAAACAAACTTTTACGTACAGTGCAGCTTGTTAAATACTCAAGATTATAGCTCTTGTTGTTTGCAGAAAAGTTAAATTTGTCCCGGTCTCCTTCAATAAACACATCCCACCAAATGACGTTTGACGACCTTCATTAAACTTCCATAAACATAACTTGGTTAACCAATATTTACTAATTACAAATGAAACATAGTACATTTGCTATTAATGACATCACAGCATAAACATCCATGTAATGTTAACCAGGACAGCATGACCTCATTCATCCTGACTCAGTAAGCAGCATCCATACCTCCACTCTCTTACTTTACTTATGAAGCAGCGTTCTATCTCTCACTTCATTTACCATTTATTGAATTACAAATCCAAACAAAAAAACAGTGTCCTTACCTCTACTCGCTTATTTTACTTATGAAGCCACATCTCATCACTCACTTCATTTACCACTTATTGAGTTAAACATCCAACCAAACAAGCAGCATCCTTACCTCCTCTTGCTTATTTTAATTATCAAGAAATGTCCAGCTGCTCACTATTCAACATCCAATACCATAGGGGGAACAGAAGAGGGCAAGCCTGCTTCTCTTCTCTGTCCTACCCAGACTAATGAAATAACCACAATTTCCACATTTTGATCCCCACTATTCCACCAAAAAAGGGAGGGATGGCGGGTAGCAAGTTTACGTCAAAATGTGATTCCTTACCCAGTTATACTTACATAAACTCCTTAAACCACTCCCTACCCTTACCTCATTTCCTCCCAATCATCCCTCATTCCCATTTAAACCTTTCATCCCCACCCTATTATATTTATCTATCCCCCTCTGAAGATATCCCTTGGCAAATCGGTTTGCTACCAAACCTAATTTGTCCGAGTCCCCTTCAATAAACACATCACACCAAATGACATTTGACGACCTTTATTAAACTTCCATAAACATAACTTTGTTAACCAATATTTATTAATTACAACTGAAACATAGTATAGTTGATATTAATCACAACATAAACATCCATGTAATGTTAATCAGGACAGCATAACATCACCCATCCTGACCCAGTAGGCAGCGTCCATACCTCCACTCACTTACTTAAGCAGCATCCCATCACTCACTTCATTTGCCATTTATTGAATTACACATCCAGCCAAATAAGCAGCATCCTTACCTCTGCTCATTTATTTTACTTATGTAGCAATGTCCCATCACTCACTTTGTTTACAATTTATTGATTTAAACATCCAAACATATAAGCAGCGTCCTTACCTCCGCTCGCTTATTTTAATTATCAAGCAGCATCCAACTGCTCACTTTCCTTTCCCAGCTCATTGAAATTAACATCCAACACCACAGAGGGGAACAGAAGAGGGCTAGCCTGCCTCTCTTCTCTGTCCACCTGGCTTACCAGGCTGTTTCCTCTTTCTCCAATCAAATTTCCAACAACCTAACCACCCATTAAAAGGCATTAAGCCAAACATAATTCGGTGTACTCCATCCTCTCTAACCAAACTGGATCCATGTCATCACCTCCCAAAGCCCTATCACATAAATAGCCAAAGTAGCCAATTGCATAAATGGCTGAAAGTAAACCACTGATCCCTCTGCAATGCTAAAGTAACAAACCATAACCTCATCACCTGGCATAACCTCTGTATGTTAGCTAAATTGTCACGTACCTATCTTCAAATGGTAGCTTAATGATTCCCAGGTCATTATCTGCCAAATGCACCACCCAACATTAAACCTACTCCATGTGAAACCACACAAGAACCATTGCACACCATCATGCATAACTGCAGCCCTGTTTTATTGCCCAATGTACATAATAATAATGTCCATTATGAAATTTCCTTTCCAAATCAATATAATAGTAATCCCGCCATCACACCAACTACCGGATATAAATAAGAAAACATTTAATAACATCATAGCACATGCTGACCAACAAACCACCCTCTGAATAACTTCAATACATCCATAAAAGAAAAATGCTACATGAACTATAGCCCAATAAACCTCCATTACCAAATCCAACCCTCACCACACAAACTCCAACAGATTCACTATGCCCTGCATGGCGTGCAGGGTCAGTACAGGAGCTCTAACAGGCAATATGTCTACCGTACGATCCAGGAACAGCCTGCAGGGGTGTGCACGAGAGCTCCTGCACTAATCCTGCATGGACGAAGCCTTTGTATGCAAATTGCCCCATTTGCAGGTGAAACCAATGCAAATGAGGTGATCTTGCAATCCAGGAAGCTTGGACCGTCCGTGCAGGACTAGTGCAATCAGCAGAAAAAACGAGTACATTTCTGCAAAATCAAAAACGGAACTGTGACAGCCCCAAATAAAGGCTGAATATCATTGTGGAAGCACGCCAATGGCCAAGTATAAGGCCATTGGCATTTCTAACAAATGAATGAATAAAAAAATCAACTTTTAAGTTTTTATCATCGATCTCGGCTGGTTAAGCATAGGGCAGTGGTGCACAAACAGGATCTGGGGGAAAATAATAAAATAAACCTAAAAGAAGCATTCTGACTAAAAATCAGTATTCTGCCATGCAAGTCAATGGCAGGCAGTAGACAATCCGGCCAGTGAGTAGTGGTTACTAAGGGGGGAGGCTAAGTGTGAGACATGTAACTATGCATCAGCAGGCAATCCTATACAAATGAGGGGGAGGAGAGTGAATCCCAGTTTTCCCCAGCATGTGGGTCAGGTCCCAACAGTGTAAGAGTAGGAATAGTCTGGAGCAAGCCTAGGAGTTACGTGACATCATGGGGGGGGGTGCCAGGCATACTGTAAGCAGATTGGAGCCCTGTGGCCTGGGTCTGCTCCAAGCTTTGCAGAGCTTAGCTAGGGATTATGTCTAAACCTGCATAGCTCTCTTTACAAAGCCTAAGTGGGTGTGGGCACCACGCACCAGGATTTACAGGAAGAAAAAGAGGTGAAACCTGGAAATAGCAGCAGCATGCACATTTCAGCACTCTGTTTGCGTGGAGCACACACAGGCTTAAACAGGAAGGCAATGGGAAGGGAAAACAGCAGTAGGAAGGCAATCAAGGAGAACTAGCATAGCTGTCAGGTGAAATGTATCAGAATCAGCCAATTACACAGGCAGCAGACCAACCCAGCCCAGAACACTGCTATAAACTAAGTGATACACCTCCCACTCTGGTTTTCCCACAACCTACACCACCGCTGTAAACAAGTGGGGAACATTTAACACTCACAACAGCAAAATGATACGGGCTGCAATAGCTATCATACAACTTCTGGAAGAGGCTGAGAGTGGTGAGGATGTGAATGCTGCCTAACAACCCACAGTGAGGAGTCGGAGAAGAGTGTGCAGACCCACGGTAAACTACTAGGAGCTACATGGGCTGGAGATAGTGAACCACTGTAGGGTGGACGGGGACCTCCTACAGAAAATTGTTGAGCTGTGCCAGCCACGCCTGAAACACAGAACTAACAGAAGGGAACCCATCCCAGTGGACACCAAGGTATGTGTAGGCCTAAGAATACTAGCTACAGGTACCTTTCAAAGGCCAACTGGAGATATGATGGGGATTTTGCAGCAATCAGCATTCAGGGTATTCCACCAGTTCCTGGATGCCATATCAGCACATGTCGGTGAGCACGTATATTTCCCCAAAACCTGTGAGGCATTGGCCAGCAATATGCATCTCTTCTACCAAATAGCAGATTACCCTGAGGTAGTGGGTGCAATAGACTGCTTGCACATATGCATCAAAGCAACATCCAGTGAGCAGGGTAGGGTCTACATCAACCGCAAGGGCTTCCCCTCCATCAACTGCCAGGTCATGTGTGATACCCAGGGCATAATAATGAATGTTTGTGCTCGCTGCCCTGGAAGCTATCATGATTCCCACATCTGGCATCTGACGCAGCTGTACCACAGATTTGCCAATGGGAACATCCCACACGGTCATCTAGTTGGGGATGCTGGATACACACTGGAGCCGTGGCTGATGACACCCATCAGAAATGCACACACACCTGAACAAGAACTCCATAACGAGGCACACACACAAACAAGAATCATAATAGAGCATGTGTTTGGGATGTTCAACTCACATTTCCAGTGTCCAGACACATCCAGTGGAGCCTTGCAGTACTCACCAGCTACATGTACCCAAATTGTCCCTGTATGTGCCATGCTATACAATATGATCCTGTGGAAACAGCTGCAGCAGGAACAGCATGGGGAAGGGCCACACAGACCCCCACTAATGCCAAGGCCTGCACAGGCACTGAGTGACTCAGAAGAGGAACAACCTGTGCCAGCCCCAGTAGGCAGAAGGAGGCATGCCCAGTATGCCCTGGCCTTGGCAAAGAGGCAACACAGCTGACAAGGGAGGGACCCAGGTAATAACACCTCTCTCCAACTCTCACATACAGTAAAAGGGATGAAAAACATTACACTACCTGTGCCAAACCATGCGTAGGGAGTGTACTATGTGCATCTGACAGAGGCAGCCCTGTAGCACCACGATCAGTACTGGGACACCCACAAGGTGAGTAACTCACACATGCCAGTCGGGGGGGGGTCACATACCCAACAACAGTCATAGCCAACAGGACAGGTGTAGACAAACACAAACAAAGGCTGTGCTATGGCCTCAGAATGAGGCCTATGTGTAACCCCCCCCCCCCAGGCCTACACAGACAGACTACAGCAGGTCAGGCAGTGGGATGTCAGTTCTGAAGGCTAGGAAGTTAGTAACTAATATGTAGGTAATAAACAAATAAGGCACCAGGAGTACTTCTAAAGTAAGATAGCCACACGTTTGCTCCAACATTCACCAGAAAGCCTGTATAAGCGCTTTCGTTACTTTAATGCATTACATTCAAAATGGAACTTCATCAGATACAACATAAAACATCACTTCCCCTCATTTTAAATACCTTTACATATTTGTCATGTGATCTGTCACCATTTTTTAAAAAACAAACACACTAATAAAATCATTGACATATCACTTAATAAAAACATTTATATACATATTTGTTAATAATAAGACCTTCCACTTGGAACCTTATACCTGCATAATCTATACTAAAACATGCAAATCCCGCTACTATATCTACTAAGTCTGTTTATTAAACCTTATTTTAACTAACAATACTCCTAAAGAGTTAAAATACTGTTATTAAATTTCATGTACAGACAAACAATCTATCCCTTATCAATCTTATTTATAAATTAAATTTATATTCTTTCTACTCTCATATTGAGTACACTGTTAATAGAGATTCTATCGTTTAAACCTGGTTTCATGGTTGCATTCAGTAACACCTGCCATAAGGTCTCTCTATACTGGACCAATTTTTGGAATATAGAGACCTTTTGGCAGGTGTTACTGAATGCAACCATGAAACCAGGTTTAAATGATAGAATATATATAACAGTGTACTCAATACGAGAGTAGAAAGAATATAAATTTAATAACAGTATTTTAACATTTTGAATGTAATGCATTAAAGGAACGAAAGCGCTCATACAGGAATTCTGGTGAATGTTGGAACAAACGTGTGTGGCTATCTTACATTAGAAGTACTCCTGGTGCCTTATTTGTTTATTATTGGACTTTTTTCTGGAGTTTTGTAATATGTAGGTAAGTAAAAGCTAAGATCTGTAGTACACTGGTATGCCTCGAGCCAGCATGATAGGGAGGACTACAGACTGAAATGGAGTACCCGACATACCAGTACAGTCCTAGCAAATGTATACAAGTGTCAGGTGTGCGCCCCCAGCCTACATAGAAATAAAGTAACAGTCAGGTGTGCCCCCCCCCATCCTGTGTAGAAATATAGTAACAGTCCATGTCAAATGATCGATGGAGACCCTGCAGAGACAGCATGCTACCTGTAGGTGTACAACACAAAGGTCAGCAATGCAGTAAAAACAACCTGGACCCAATCCACACATGCAATACAGATGGCCATACTGGGCATGCCCACACACTTAGAGTAATGAAGGCAATGTCATTCAACCACATACTGAAAGGTCATACTGGGCATGCTCATACACTTAAGCACATGAAGGTCATGTCTGCAAACACCAGTGGACCAGACATATCTGCACGCCAGTGGACCAGACATATCTGGCAGCCACAGATGTTAGTGCAGACACTCCTCAGTATGCACCACACATGCTTTGCACACACAGTGGATAGGAATACAGGCATATATGTAAGGACAACACACTATAATAAGCCAATGGTAGACATACATAGATGTGTGGAAGACGGTGACTGTGACAAGGAGCCATCCAGGGCTCATCCACCCAGCACACAGCCAAAGGTCCACATCCACACGTGGGTGTGATGTCACACACTGTAGATACTAGCCACTGGTACCTGTCAGCATTACAGAGTATATGGTGCACGTGCCAGCTGTGCAACATGACTGTTCAAGGAAGTAGTCATCTAGCAGCTGTATACACGGACCTGTGGAATATGACCCAGGTTGTGCCCACATGTGGTGTGTCAGCCCTGAGTTGAATGGGTTATGGCCCATGCACACACACTGCCCTCCCCATAGCCCCACTATGACAAGCCTGCTGAGGTAATCTACTGTGAAATACACATTAGGTGCATGTTAAACCAATAATTTCTGTGGCGTGTCCCAAAACTGCACACTGCTGTAGTATGATAAACTAGTTTGGTAGGAGTTCTAACCCCAGCCTTGACAGCTATGCGTGTGTGTCTGTCTGAGTAGAGAGCTGTGCTGTTTAGGGTGGTCACACTCCCTACAATTGCAATGCTCTACTTTGGCAAGGCTGCCAATGTCATCCACTTAGAAATACATCCCTGGAATGGTTATATATTAATAATCTCTGTGGTGTGTTCCATAACTGCTTATTGCTGTAGTGTGATAAAGTAGTTAGGTAGGAGTTCAATTCCCAGACATGGCAGCTGTGTGTGTTTGTCTGTCTGTGTATAGAGCAATGCTTTTTAGGGTAGTCACACCCCCTACAACTTAAAGCACTACTTTGGAAAAGCGGCTGCTGTCATCCACCTAGAAATACACCTCTGGGAAGAACGCAGCCCAATAATCTCTGTAGTGCATCCTGTAACTGTGTACTGCTGTAGTGTGATAGATTAAGTAGATAGCTTTTCTATTCCCAGACATGGCAATGTGTGTGTGACTGTGTGCGTGTCTGTCTGACCCTATCTGTGTAGAGAGTTATGCTTTATGGTAGTCACACTCCATACAACTTATATGCTCTACTTTGGCAAAGCTTCTGATGCCATCCACCTAGAAATACATCTCTGGGAAGGATGTAGCCCAGTAATCTCTGTAGTACATCCTGTAACTGTGTACTATTGTAGTGTGATAAATTAGATAGGTACCTATTCTAGTCCCAGACATGGTAAGTGTGTGTGTGTCTATCTAACCCTGTCTGTGTAGAAAACAATGCTTTTAGGCTAGTCACACTCCATACAACTTGTATGCTCTACTTTGACAAAACTTCTGATGTTATCCACCTAGAAATTCAGCTCTGGGAAAGGTATAGCCCAGTAATCTCCATAGTGCATCCTGTAACTGTGTACTGCTGTAGTGTGATAAATTAGGAAGGTAGCTGTTTTACTTCCAGATGTGGCAAGTGTGTGTAACTGTCTGTGTAGAGTGCAATGCTTTTTAGGGTGGTCACACTCCCTACAATTGCAATGCTCTACTTTGGTAAGGCTGCTGATGTTATCCACCTGGAAAATACATCCATGGAAAAAATGCATCCTGGTAATGTCCATGGCGTGTCCCATAACTGCGTACTGCCATAGTGTGATAAAAATAGTTAGGTAGGAGTTCAATTCCCAGACATGGCAATTGTGTGTGTGTGTGTGTGTGTGTGTGTGTGTGTGTGTGTGTGTGTGTGTGTGTGTGTGTGTGTGTGTGTGTGTGTGTGTCTGTCTGTCTGTGTGTGTGTGTAACTTGTACCCTGTGTGGAGGTGGGTGTGAGTCTGTGACACCTGGGCCCATTGTTGGGTGGGTTTTGCAAATGTTTTTTAAGGTTGCCCTGCATCACAATGCCCAATGTACAGGGATACCAGATGTGAAATAGCCAAGAGGCAGGGGTGCAATCCCATACCCATACACATGACATCACCGCCAGGCAATCACAGTTAGCAACCCCAGTATTACCCAGAGCACATTCTCAACCCATGTCACATAGACCCATACACATGCCAAGGCATCAGCCTATATGTGTGTAGTACACTACATATTGGTGACTGATAGTAACTACAGAGTGATTGCAGTGGTGTACAGAGGGCATGTACACCCTGTCCATCTGTCCAATAGGCACATACATACAGACAGTGCACCTTCCCCATGTTCCCCACTGGACACCTGCAACACCTGTGGTGCCATCACGTCACCCACAAAGGACATACCATGTCTGAAAACATGCCCTGTATGGACAGATGCCACTAATGCCAAAGAATGCTGGCAGCATGCTATCAATGTAGGTGCAGGGTTAACCTGCTGTCCATTACCAGTTCCTGCCACAGGTGGCCACAAGTGGCACATCTGATGATAATCTGTGTACAAAACATGGGCCCGACACCCCAGGTACAATTTCACATGTCACTGTACATGCATGTGGGAGGTGCGCACATCCCAGACGTAGTCCATGTCATCGATTAGGGAACACATACATGGCAGGCAATGCAAAGCATTGGCCACATGCAATAGACACCCAGGTGACTGGATGGTGGATACAATACCCACCTGTGTGGGCAAATGTAGAAACCACAGGTCTGAGCCACAATGCAGACCATTGTCATGTGGCCTGATGCCAAGGTATACCCATCACCTAGGCTTGCATAGCCATATGCCACAGTCAACCACCACATACCCATGCAGAAATGCACTCATGCATGTTAGTACTGGACCCTGTGTGTTTGTGTGTGTGTTGTATTATGCGTAAGGTGACATCCACACTCACAACAACTGCCAGTGGCATACTTATGCATGCTGTCTGATGTCAGACACCTTCCCATACCCTTCGCCCGTACAACCTCCATATGACCCGTGTGGTGCATGTGATACCTGCACAGTGATGTGTTGTGGCAATCCCACTACTGATGGGTTTTAATCCTGCCTCTGCCAAGTGTGTCAATGTGTGTGTATCCCTGTGAGAGTGTGGCTGTGTTGACGGTGGCACCTGTCCATGCAGATAGGCACGTGTACATCACCTACCGTATAGCTACCATATCCATCTTGCAGATGTC
This sequence comes from Protopterus annectens, assembly GCF_019279795.1. Lineage (NCBI taxonomy): Eukaryota > Metazoa > Chordata > Ceratodontiformes > Protopteridae > Protopterus > Protopterus annectens. Next base: position 1,335,000,023 of record NC_056744.1, on the reverse strand, counting down.
ACTCACCATCACATACATGTTCTGAGGGCTCCACAGCAAAGAACCCATGTGATGCATCCAATAACTGCACAAAACTATGACCACACTACATAGTGATCAGAGGTTTGATACTCTGTGCTGGTAGGTGTGTGACACAAACATGCTTAGGTTTTACTCTCCCACCCCTTCCTGACCTGTATTAGCCTCTGTCCGCCTCTCCGACTCCCTCTCTGGTGGATGTGGAGACATACACCTGCTTTGTTTAGGCAGAAGCATGTGCATTTTAATTGATGCTCAAGATCAGCTGATGGCCTCTGCACGAATTGCAGCCCTCCCCTAGACGATTGCATGTGGAACAGCTGTGGTAATATTCCCATAGCCAATTGCATGGAAACACACTCCAATATCTAGGAACATCATGTAGGTGTTGGCCCTTTTCATTCACTGTGAGCAGGAACTTGATCCATTGTTTGGCAAACAGCATCTCAGATGGATTGGGGATGTACCTCTAACAACATTCACTGTGGAAACAGGACAAAACACAGGAGGGGGATGTGCCTGACCTGACTACAGACTCTAAGTGCTGCTATACTGCATTTGGAGTAGTGTTGGTTTAACAGTGTGAGTGTGTGGATATGGCTGTCCCACATCTCAATACCTGCCATGTCAGTTCTATATTTATGAGGAATACCCATCTGCAGGGTCATCTTCAGACTGGGCAGTGTGTTGTGCCTTTGGTGTCATGTGCTACCCGCGGAACATCTGTCTGAGGACTGCAGAAAGTACTGTGAGGATTGTAGTCTGTAGATGGTGAAAGCCGTGACAGTTGACTTCATATCCCTCATAGGACATATGTTGCAACAAACCCTGTTACAACAGTAAATGTATGAGGTTATCACAGCAACATGTAAATATTGGCCCTGTGTATGTGCTTCCAGCCTCAACTCTGTCAACCTTTCCACATATGTCATGCATGTAGAGGTGCATATGTGCTGTACACCAGAAGTAGTGTCATCATATCTGATAACAAGCCAGTGAGGTATCAGACTGCTACACATGTAATGTACAATGAGTGTTATAATTGATGACATAACCTGTAAATACTTTGGTTGTATGTAAAGTACTGAGGTCTGTGTACGTATGGTGAATGTCAACAGTGTGTGCATTTTTAATATGTACCTTGGCCTGTGTACAAACTGTGGTAGTTGTCATCATCCTAGGTCCCATCCTATATGATGTTACATGCTGCTGCACTGTATGTTACCGTATTGGCTTACATGTTTGTAGGGCTATACACACACATGTCCCATACCACAGTCAGCCATCACACCACACTGCGTAGCGGCCTAGTATATGTAGGGATAGTGTGTGAGTGGCACATATGAGGATGGTGTTGAACAGATAGTCCATATACTGTAATGTTATGCTAGTTTGTGATATGTGGCTGTGGCTCTGTTCTCATTGGTTGTGGTTATGCATTTACACACAAGTGTATCTTACCCTGTGCTGTGACATGCCTGTACAGCCTGCTATATATACAGGTACATGTGCCTTCCCCCATAGGAGATGTAGGCCGGTGTTGAGCCAGTCTGCCTGTAGCCTGCACAGTGCATTGTTACATGCCTAGCAGCTTAGTGTACTTACCCAGTGAGATGTCATGTGCAGATACAAGCCAGATGTACTGCTGCCAGGCCTCCCTTAACAGTCATGTATGTCAGACAGAGCAGTGGGATGCTGTACAAATGTATGTCAATATCTAGTTGGTAGTATGTGGCCATGGCACCCCTGTACCAGCGGGTATAACGTGTCAGGCCAGACAGGCATGTGTGAATGCATACTCTATGGTGGCATATGTATACCGGTTGTTATGTGTTATACCCATCTACATGGCTGTTAATATCCATGTTGTCAGGCATGGTTCACATGTTTTGTACTAAGGGATTCTGTGTATACTTCTGGACTATACAGAGTGTGTCAGAATGTCCACACATACTGGCCAATATCTCTGCTGCAGTCGACAGGGGCTGTACGTGCAAAAATGGTACTTAACTATGCTGTCCTTAGGATGTCTATCTGTAGCCAATGGCACACATGTGGAAAGCAGACTTGACCCCCCACACACACACACACACCATGTCTCTGGGGACAATCACAAGTACAGTGGCAATAGTATATAGAAATGTAATATTACACAAATAAAGGTCTTCCACTCCTGCAAACCTGTGTGTGGTGTCTTTCCCTATCACCCCTCTGTGGGTATATGTTGCAGGCAATGATTGACATTTGTATGGGTGGCCCATACAGTGTCCAGTTGTTCAGGTGTGGACTGTCAGCATAGTAGCTGTTCCGTATTTTGTGCACGTTCTACATATGTATCTGATTGTAAATATCTCTGCATGTGAATGTCTAGTCACGTGTGTGTGTGTGTATATATATATATATATATATATATATATATATATATATATATATATATATATATATATATATATATATATATATATATATATATATATATATATATATATATATATAAATGTATATCTGTATCTGCATATATGTGCCTGTGTATATGTATCCTGGGGATGTTAATAGCCTCCGCATTTTAAATCTACCATGGGAGCCAGACTGTACTGCATGATATGTTACCAATACCAGCCTGACATCATACAGCTGGGATGTAGTACTGTTAACATCTTGTGCCCATGTCATGTCAGGTCCTGGTTATGGGATCTACAACACTTGGTAGTGTATTGCAGGGCAGACGTGTTTGTCTGGGGGGGGGGCTTTGCCAATTACTACAATGTGTATATTGTTTGGGGCCTCCCAACCGCATTGACGGTGCATGTGGGCATATGTGTTTCTGTTAATCTACCATTGCTATCTATGGATGTATGCCCATATATACGTATATAGGTATATATATTTGCTTACATATGTCTAACTATATCCGTATATACCTATGGAAATATACATCTGCGTACATATATGTAACCTGCTGTGTATATGTGGACATATAGGTGTTCCAACAGACAGGAACCAAAGTAAGACAAACTAGTGAAAAACAATGAGTGAATGGGAAAGAGGAAATACACCTCAGGGATCACTTCTGTGTTTCTGCTGGACAGTAGCACAGGAAAATATCTTTCTTGGGTGGCATAAGCTATGGAACCTTGCTGGCTAGGCTTACGTAGACCCTTGGGCCAATAGGCTAGTACCTACCTATGAACCTATGAACCTATTTGCAGATTTGCATGTATATATGTTCATATATATCTATATATATGTATATATTTCAGACTATTTTATATATATATCTACATATATAGATATGTAGTATCAGTTTAGATATGGATATAATTACACACACACATACATCTAGATGTTGGTATACATTCTCTGTACTGTTGCAAGACTGGGCTGGATGTTATGTTAATGACAACATTAGGTTTATGTATATCTGGCATGGTGTAGTAGTACATCACTTTGGGTATGGTGTGCATGGTCTTGGGTTCCAGTCTTGCAGATGCTTTGTTGGGCAGAGCACAGACCATTGGATACTGATTGATTAATGCACTTTAAAGCAGTCATTAGACAATAATTTAGTTATCAGGAGGGGAACCTGTAGTACTGTGTGTATACCAGGGTCATGTGTTTCCCATATACCTGAATTAGATGTTTCTAGTAGCTTTTGTGTGCATACCGGGCAACATTGTGTGCCACATATGCTTTGCGATACCTACAAATAAAACCGTTAGTGTAAACAAAGTCGCACATGAAGTCTATTGTTATTACCAGGGAAACATTCGTCTCATGTGGGACAATCCAAAAACTGGGTATTTTACTTTCCTCTAAAAGCATGGCTGCAAAGGTATGCATGGCTATGTGCATGGACTAACAACGTGTGGCCGACCTGGATAGTTGGGTCGGGACAACGTACAGGATGAGTCCCGAGGGGAGGAGGAGTGGAGGGCGGGCAAAGTTTGGTGGTTGCTACGGGCTGGTAACCAGAGAAGGGATGGTGGCTGCATGTGTGCAGCGAGGTGGGGGGGGGGCAGGACTGTGGGTAAAGTAAATATGCGTTGAGGAGAGGCTGAGTTGGATGGGTCTGTATTGGTTGGCCTGCCTAGTGGGTGGGAGAAAGGGGAATGTGATATAAACATGTGAAACATAGAAGACTAATTTAAATCCCTTTTTAAATGAAACACTTAAGATAAAATGACCTTGGTAGTGTATTGCAGGGTGGATGTGTTTGGCTGGGGGGTATGCCAATTCGTAAGATACCTATATTGTTTGGGGCCTCTCAACCCCATTAACGGTGCATTGGACATATATGTTTCTGTTAATCTGCCATTGCTATCTACAGATATCTGGCCATATATACCTATATGGGTATATATATTTGCTTACATATTTATAACTATGTCCATCTATACCTACGGAGATATATATCTGCGTACATATATGTAACTTGCTGTGTATATGTGGACATATAGGTTTTGACATATATATATATATGTAGATGTCGGCATTTGCATGTATATATGTTCATATATTTGTATATATATATATATATATATATATATATATATATATATATATATATATATATATATATATCTATGGATATTCATATATATATATATATATATATATATATATATTACTACATATATAGATATGTTGTATCTGTTTAGATATTAATATATTTACTCATACACATACAGCTAGCTGTAGGTATACATTATCTGTACTTTTGCATGAGTGGGCTGGATGTTATGTTTCTTAAAACATCAGATTTAGGGATATCTGGCATGGCTTAGTGATACATTATGGGTGTGCATGGTCCTGGGTTTGAGCCTTGCAGAGGCTGTTTATTTTGTGGCTGGACAGAACACAGGCTGTTGGATCTAGAGTGATTAAGACACTTTAAAGCATTTGTACACAGATTTGCATGGAGTTAAGCACTGCTAACTTCCGGTTACAGTTTCTAATACTCCGTTCGCTTCCACATTGCCTAATCTGTGTAGGCAGTGCTTACCCCTGCGCAAACACACATAAACACACTTACTAGTGCTTACATATGCTTACTACTGCTTAGTTGTGCTTACACCTGGTTAATAGTACCTTATTCATTATGACACTGCTACTTCACATGTGCATTTCCTACAGTACTCTAGTTCATACATATGTGTTATTTAGTGGGTTATGCAACAAAACTATTGGTTATAATGTGCTTTGCCATGTAAAATAGACTGTGCTGCAGTGGGACTCAAACCGGGAATGCCTGCTTATTAGGCAAGTGCTCTATCCACTACAAACTATTGCTTGCATCCACGAGGCGGTCTGATTAGAAATGCTCCATCTAACACCGGCACGCCTCAATCCATAATTTCATACTCACCCCCCGCCACTCCTCCGCAGCAATCATCTTTTCTTTGGGTGTAAGTCAGGTCTAACCACACCACTACAAACTGCCCACTCTCCACTTCTTGGGACCCATCACGTACATTGTATTGACACAAGGATCATCAGGCTTTCCCAACCTTGGAGTCCGAGAACATACGTGCCATGCAATGTGTATCTTTGTAATGCAAGGAACCCAAATGCCCATCAATTTTTGAGTTGTCCCGCAAGAGACTTTCCTGTCTTTGTTTCTAGATTAGACTTAGCAGGTCGACAATGTTTCTCCCACTAGTTGCATCCTTCCTGTAGTTTGGGAAGCAGTGGTTTGTTTACTTTTTTTGTGTGTTTGTTTGCATGTTTCACCTGGTTGGCTGGGGGGGGGTATCGGTACAGGTAACATGTATGTTGATTGAGCCCCCTCACCCCCATTGGCAGTGCCTGTGGTCATATATGTCTTTCTTATGTGCTGTATCATATCTATAGATATATATCTGTGTATGCACACACACACACACACACACACACACACACACACACACACACATATATATATATATATATATATATATATGTGTGTGTGTATATGTATATATATATATATATATATATATATATATATATATATATATATATATATATATATATATATATATATATATATATGTGTGTGTGTGTGTGTGTATGTATATATATATATATATATATATATATATATATATATATATATATATATATATATATTTATACATATATGGATTCACTTCAAAAGCTCGAAGTACTGAAATCTCGAATTTCAGTATCTCGAGCCCAAGAAGTGGAATCCACAAAACAACGAAAACTAAAAACCGCGAAATTCAATACCTCGAGAACCGGAAGTTTTGAATTTTGTGGTTTTAATACACACACACACACACCCACACACACACACACACACACACACACACACACACACACACACACACACACACACACACCATCCACCACACAAACACACACAATCACTCTATTACACCCCCCACACCCCCCCTACTTAAATATTATCACTCTGAGGTCGCACTACATACAAACACACACAAAATGCCACCACACAAGCTACTTTCTCTTCACACACACACACACACACACACACACACACATCACAGCAACAAAACACACTGACACACACCACAGCCTCTACCCAAACCCCTTAACACACACACACACACACACACACACACACACACACACACACACACACACACACACACACACACACAAACACACACACACACACTGACCTGAATACATAACTATAGCAGAACTTTAGAAGTGTGAAATTCAAAACCTCCGGTATTCAAGGTTTTGAATTTTGCGCTTCTAAACTTTCGCTATTATGTGGATTCGGCTTCTTGGGCTTGAAATATTGAAATTCAAGATTTCAGTATTTCAAGCTTCTGAACGAAACCCATAAATATATATATATATATATAAATATATATATATATATATATATATATATATATATATATATATATATATATATATGGATCACCTTCAGATGCCCGAAATCGCGTTTCACCGACACACAAATCACCGACACCAAAAGACCGACAACAAAAAATACCGACAACGCAAAACACCGAATACCATTACACCAACACACTACACGTAAACAACACAGTACACTACATAACATATCCACTATCCCTAACCCAAACCCTAACCCTAAGGTCCGACACTACCGCACACTTACCCTACCTGCACCCTAACCCTAACTCACTTACCCACTAACCCCAAGGTCCGACACTACCGCACCCTCACCCTACCAGCACCCTAACCCTAACTCACTTACCCACCCCTAACCCCAAGGTCCGACACTACCGCACACTCACCCTACCTGCACCCTAACCCTAACTCACTTAACCCACCCCTAAACCCACAGTCCCTCACTATCGCACACTTACCTGTCCGCTCCCTAACACTAAATCCCTCACTCTATCGCACACTTACCGAGTCCGTCGGGTTCTCACCTTGTCGGTCATCTGCGTTGTCGGTGTTTTCGTCCTGTCGGATTCCGTGTTGGCGAAACGCGATGTCGGGCATCTGAAGGTGACCCATATATATATATATATATATATATATATATATATATATATATATATATAAACACCTTACTGGCCCTCTTCATAAATTCACCCCAGGGGTTCTACCCGTGTCTTTCTTGGACAACGAAAACAGGTGTTGCACATGGAAATAAGGGTTGTACTTTGGATAGATTGCCTTGTCTAGCTTATAAAGGCCATAGAGCCATTTCTTATGATCCTATGATTGTTGGGACTTTGCCCCACCTGTGAGAACCCCAGACTCCCCATAACAATCACCAACCCTGCTTTATCCTACCCCAACATACTTCTTCCTCACTTGCCCACACACTACCACAAACCACACAGCATAAAGTAAGATTACTTGCAACATCATTGTGCACAACTCCATCAACTGGAACATCCACCCCATCAGAGTCAATTACCTTTGACATCCACTTCCTTCAGGCCACTAACTGTTACTCACATTGCACTCCCCCACTTGGGCCTCCTTGTGCACCACTCTAGTGACTGGGACATCCACTGTGACAGACACCATCACCATTTGAACCCACTTCCTTCAGGTCACCAACTGATGTCCACGCTATACTTCCCCTAGCTGCAAAAGAAAAGAAAACTGTAAATTCTCAGCACACACATATCCAAAACTTCTTAATGACAGCATTAAGCACTGCCAGGGGACACCCTGTTCATCAACTGCACAACCACTACACTGGCCTGCAATCCCTGACCCCAAGAGACTGCAACCTTAGCAGCTTCAACCTAGTTCTGCTTTGTTCTACAAGCTTTTCTAATGCAACATTGAAACAGCAAGGGCAGTTAAAATGCCTAAAACAACTAGTGAAATGTCTTGATAACATGCTATTGCCTCTCAGGTGTACCGCATCTTGTGGAATGTGTCTCATTTAAGGTCATAACAGTTTATATTCAAACTGAATAATTGCATTATCAGGCCTATACTATAAATAAACTAATCATGTCTTAGCTCTACTATGAGCCTCGCAGTTAAAATTGTTAATGTTCCCCGAAATTCCACTTTGAGAATCTGTCACACATTTTATGTTAACAGTCTAACTGCTATCAATGTTAAATAGAACTGAACACTATTTCATCAAAAAGTGCATACTATAAATAAAATCAACACATTTTTTTAACCATCCTATGGGTTTCCTAGTTGAAGTTAATCGTGAGCCATAGAGGTAATACCCAGTGGTCTTATAAAGATCCCTATTAAATTATCGAACATTTCAAAGTTCGAATGTCATATGGTCGACACCATATGATCGAACTTTGAAAAGTTTGAAGGTGAATGGCAATGGCTCCATGTGCGCAGAATGTGAAAATTTCAATTTTCTGCACTGAAGTGCAGTCTCAGAGTTGGTATATTTAAGTAGATGGGTGTGGGAGACAGCCCCCCACATGGGGGGTGCAGAGGGGCTATCTCAGAGTGTTAAGTGTTTTTTTTTTACATTTTTATTATATATTCGAAGATTCAAGTTTTGCTCATATGTTTTCGAATATATGACGTTCGAAATTTTGAAGCTTCAAATATATAATATAGACCCATCTTATAATACCTTATGATTACACTTCTGCCTTCTGGCTGACTCCTCCATTTCACTATGAATAAAGTGAATTAATATGTTTAACACTATTATACCTCCAGAACATCTTATTTTTCTATATCTGCAGATCAGCAGCATTTCTCTCATAATATTGCATCCAGCATAAACTAAACTAAAATTAATTTGTTACAGACTATCCAACCTCATTGTGTCACATAGGTACATATGGTAAAATATAAAAAGTGTGTAGCGAACCTATTTTCACTAACTCATTTAATTGTAATGCAGTGATTATAATCATCCATCTGCCAACAAAACCACCAGTGGCAGCAGGGATTAAGAGAAACAAGGAAACTGAAATAAAACCGAGACTCCCTTAAACTGAATTAGGAATCATTAATACAAACATGTGCCCAACTTAAGCACAGATTAATAGCACCGTACAATGCCGTTGTAGAGAACAAGTGGCATGTGGGAATCAAAAACTGCTCCTAGAAATTCCTGTCTATACGTTAACCATTGAGCCAATTGCCAGACTAGTGTCATTGAATGTGGATAACTTAACCATACTGGGTATAGCAAAAAACTGGACAAGGCCTTTTTATAATAATGGGGGAAAACAAATTCCAGAAATTCCCGTCTATAATTTAACCTCTCAGCCAACTGCCAGACTAGTGGCATAGAATGTGGATAACTTAGCCATACTGGGTATAGCAAAAAAATGAACAAGGCCTTTTTATAATAATGGGGGGAACAAATCCCTATCCACCCCATAGTGACACTTCCAACATTCTTACAAACTTAAAAAAATGAGAGAATAACGGGCTCTGCATTACGATGCATTTCTTTTTTTTTTTTTATCAAACATTTTTATTGAAGTAAGAAAATGATAATTTTAACAATAATATGAACATCACAGATACAATTTTCGAACATAAAAGAACAAGAAAAATACACACTACAACTATATACAATATTTACAGAGGCCCAAAATTGATATATTTATAAAACAATAGCAACTATTTACATAATAAACATCAGATAATTCAGAAAGAGTAGTCTTTCCGAAAAGTTTCAATGAGAAAAGAAACCTTTATCCAAGGATTATTAACCAAAATGTGTTGGATTTATTCTCACAGCTTTCATTTTGGCTTCCCTGGAAATCACTTCTTCAAGGAGGGTCAGAAACTCTTCCATAGTTGGAGAGGTGGTAGACTTCAATTTTCTTGTTATACAATTTCTAGCAATCACTAGTATTGTCCATAAGAGGTATGAGTTGGCACTGCTCATTGCAAAACCTTCATTTACATTAAATAATATTATTGATTTAGTTAGAGAAAAAATATCTGTAAATAATGCTTAAAAAAAGCTTCAATATCATCCCAAAACTGTCTCAAACAGGCACATTCACTTTTGTAGTGTTGTTAAGTTTATACCTAAGTAATTTAACAAATGTACTTCTTCTCTAATAAAGTTTTGATTACCAGGATGAGGTATTGCTTTGTTATTCAAAATAATATGATTAGATGTCTGCTTATTGAAATGAAGTCCTGAAATTTCTTGGAAACAATTTATAACTAAGTCTGATTCTTGCAATTCACGCTCTGAGTTGGATAGGGTGGGTAAAATGTCATCTGCAGAAAGAGTTATTTTGGAGTTATACTTGTTATAAACATTAATGTCCTGATTATTTTGATTATTTCTTATTAAAGAGTCCAAAGCTTATATACCTAGAGTGAATAGGATGGGAGACAGTGGACAGCCTTGCTTAGTCCCTTTAGTTATTGGTATGGACTTAAACACAAAAGGGCCTAGTTTAACACAAGCAAGATTATCTTTGTAAACAGCTTTTATAATAGAAATAAATGATGGTGAAAATGCTAATGTGTTTAATATTTCAAAAAGATAGTCCCAGTTGATAGACTTGAACGCTTTTCCTATGGCTAAGCTGACTAAAAGGGCTTCTTCACCTTCCCTATTTAGGTATTCAGTAAGTGTTAGTATTCTTTTAATATTATCGTGCGTGTGTCATTTATGAATAAAACCTGCTTGATCATAATTTATCATTTTTACAAGCAGGACCTTCACTCTATCAACAAGTATGGATATAAAGATTTTATAATCATTATTTAATAGGGAAATTGGCATATAAGATTTACAGAATCATGGTTCTTTATTAGTTTTGAGAATGGGGGTGATTAAGGAATACTTCCAGGATGGTGGTATCAGGCTTTCAGACTGTACTACTGTTAAAGCTTTATGAAGAAGAGAAATAGTAGCTGTGGGAAATAGCTTATACATTTCTATTATAATACCATTCATGTCAGGGGCCTTATTAGGTTTAAAACATGTAATTTTATTTTTTATTTAATTTAGAATTATTTGTTTTTCCAAGTTCGCTTTAAGTTCATCAGGGATTCTCTCTAATTTTATTGGAGCCAACTCCTCATCTAGGTTATTATAGCTTTTATTATCAGAATTATAATGATTAGTGTAATGAAACTTGAAAGCATTTAATATATCTCCTACATTAGGTACTGCCTTATTGGATGAGTCATGTGTTATTTTTATGATATTATTTGATTTAGAGTAAATCTTAACTGCCAAATTATGCATGTGCTTTGGAGACAGTGCATAGGAATTTAATTTCATCTTCTCTAGAGTTAAATTTGTTCTATGTGACAAATATTTGAGTACTTTTTATTCAGTTCATCTAATTCTTTTATCAACTGGTAATAATTGTGTTGATTTTGATTTAAGAGTTGAAATTTGGATTTGCAGACATTGCATCTCAGATTCCCATTCCTTTAAATTATTCCTGTATCAGGTGACAGTTCTACCATAAATAAAGGCCTTTAAAGGATCCCATATCATTACTACATTAGTATCAGAACAAGTTTATTCCTTCTTGAAAGTATTTTAATTCCGCTAATAACCAAGGTTTGAAATCTTTAATTTTGGTGATATATGCAGGGATTCTAGGTATAGAAATTAATTTAGTAAAATCTAGCTGTATTTCAAGTTTGAGACAATCATGATCAGAAACTGGGCAAGGAATTAGAAAGAAAAATTAAAGTTTTAGCTTTAAATCTTAGAAACTAATATTCTATCAATTCTAGTTTGGGTTTTGAACCTTTTATCAACATGAGAAAATTTCACAGACTGATTATGTTTAGAGTTAAAAGTATTGTATAAATTAAGGGAATAAATTCAAATCTTAAATAGCTTAGATGTGGATGTTAGCCTTAGTGGTCTATTGTCAGTAGCCTCAAGATTATCTAAAACACAATTGAAGTTTACCCTGTATAAGATATGTAATAAAATCCAGATGATGTCTTGCAGTTGACACACTTAATCCTAGAAACCTTTATAGATTGACTAGTGACCAAAGTCTATTATTAAGCTTAATAATGATGATGGTTAATAGTCCCTCAAGATCCTCATATTTATATCAAATTTGAGGGTGAATAACATTTCCTTTCCAGAGAATCATGACACCTCTCGTTTTAGCTTTATATAAACAATGGGCTAGTATTGTGTAATTAAGGGGGTTCCAGACATTCTTTTTTAGCTGATTTAATATGAGTTTCTTGTAGAAATACTATTTGGGGTTTATTTATATTTAAATACCTTAATAAACTAGCCCCGGGATTCATGAAGCTTGCGCCAGGCGTAGGCATAGCGTAGGCGGTATAACGCCAAATATGGCCGTCGAGCGATTCAGGTACGATCCAATTCCACGTGCACTACCGGTGTACTCCAGAACTGCGCAGTCCCCGGCTTAGGTATGCTAATAACCCCATGTGCAGTGTCGCACCATGCAAATGAAGGCATATAGCGATTCATGAAGTGGTGCAGGCGTGAAGCGCACGGAAATGTAAACCAAAAAACACGGTTTACATTTTCCCAAACAGAACATCGGAGCTATGGAAGAGGGCCAGACACAGGTATCACAACGTTAACATATGCCAATGGTGAAATACACACCCAATGGCATAAGAAAAGATGCACAACACGTAAATAACAACATTTAATGTCATGTCCACAGTAACGCACAGCACAACCACAGGGCATGTGTGCGGAAGCTGTAACATAAAGAAATAATATAAAAATGTCATAAAATCGCAACGTAATAGAAATCAGGTTTACAGCATAATACACAATGGTAGGCATGGAACACCACAACCAAGATGCAAGGGTTGCTAAGGGCCTGCGATAGTGTTCGGCGCGGTAACTATGAATTAGTAGTCAATGCCATGCAAATGAGGCAGATAATACTGAATCGCAAATGTCCCACCAGATGAAGGTTGTACCATACGGCGCAGCGGTATAACACTGAGGAGTGGCTCAGAGGAGATACATGACATCAGAAGAGGGGTGTGCCACCGTAGCAGTAAGCACATTGGAGCAATGCAAATCTGGCCTGTCCATTGCTAAGCAAAGCTGCAGGACAGGGGTAGGGAGGAAGGTATAGAATCATTTAGCTGAGAGCACACATGGTGCCCAAAAACGCATGTGTACGGGGATGAAAACGTGCCTGAAACCCAGTAATTGGACGCACGCGTTGCAAACAATAGCAGAAACTGGAAGGTCAGGGGAAGAAAAGAAGGACATGCGGAAGTAGGGTAATTGGAGTATTAATGAGCAATCAACACCAATCAACCCACGAAGGCCAATCGACGGCAGCTGACAAGTCTGCTTGCAGAAACCTGCAAAACAGATAGGGGAGGCATTGGAATGCAAAGAAAGGAGGGGAGGTAGTGGATTGCAAAGATAGGAGACCTGACACAGCAGAGCAAAGCAAACTGACAGCAGACCGGCAGTAGCACACATAATGCAAAATACGCCAGGTCCAGGAAAGTACAAATGAAAGTAGGCTGCAGGATGCACGCCAGAAAATGGTAGGTGCAACATGCAGAAATGTAAAGGGAAGGTCAAGAGGTAATCCACGGCAGGCAAATGTAATTCAACACCAAAAGCACCACAATAGTAGTTCCGGCAGTAAAACACATAAGATACCCTGTAGCTACGATCGTACATACACACCCTATGACATCATCGGTGTTCACAGCACAATAGTATAAAGTGTGAAAGCACCCAACACACACGTGTGTATTCCCAAACACCGCACCATAGGTGTAAACACACGGGGAACTTTTAAAATGTACATATTGGGAGCTGCCATAGCTGTGATTCATCAGCATGTGTTAGAAACTGACGGTATTGTGGAGGATGATGCCGACAACCACCACAGGCCTCGGAGGAGAAGGAGAGTGTTCAGACCAAGGGTAACCTACCAGGGGCTACATGACCTGGAGATAGTAGAGTGTTACGGGGTGGGCAGGGACATCTTACAGCAAATAGTGGAGCTGTGCCGGCCATGCCTGAGAACCAGAAACAACAGAGGGGAACCCATCCCAGTGGACATGAAGGTATGTGTAAGCCTGTGAATACTGACCACAGGGACCTTTCAAAGGCCAACTGGAGATATAATGGGTATCTCACAGGCATCAGCATCCAGGGTACTACACCAGTTCCTGGATGCCATGTTACCATATGCCAATGAGCAGATGTACTTCCCCAGAACTCAGGAGGAGTTGGCCAGCAATATGTGCCACTTCCACCGTGTGGCACACTACCCGGAGGTACTTGGTACGATAGACTGCACGCACATACAAATCAAGTCACCACCCGGTGAGCATGGTAGGTGCTACATAAACCACAAGGGATTCCACTCCATCAACTGCCAGGTCATGTGCAATGCCCAGGGCATTATCATGGATGTGTGTGCTGGCAGCCCTGGAAGCTACCATGACTCCCATATCTGGCATGCCTCACAGCTGTATCAGGTATTTGTCAGGGGGGACATCCCACATGGCCATCTTGTGGGGGATGCTGGCTATGCACTGGAGCCATGGATGATGACTCCCATCAGAAATGCACATACACCCATGCAAGAACGCCATAATGAGGCACACGCACAAACTAGAATCATCATAGAGCGTGTGTTCGGGATGCTGAAATCACGATTCCGGTGCTTGGATACATCTGGTGGAGCCATGCAGTACTCTCCAGGCACGTGTGCCCACATCGTCATAGTATGTGCCATGCTACATAATATGATCCTGCGGAAGCAGCTGCAGCAGGGACAAAATGGTGAAGGCCCTCATAGCCCACCGCAATTGCCAAGGCCATTACAGGCACAGAGGGATTCAGACCATGAACACACTATGCCAGCCCCAGTAGGCAGATGGAGGCGTGCCCAATATGCCTACGCCTTGGCAAAGAGGGAACGTATAGCACATACTCTGACAGTGTAGGCCCCTACGGACTGACACCTCTCCACCTGCACACACAGTAAAATGGATGGCACACAAACATGACCACCTGTAAAATGTATAGGTGGCCCAATGTGTGACTCCTACATAGGCAGCCCTCAAACATTGTAAACACAGCAGCTAGTGGAACACTGAATGCCAACACCTGAACAGTACATGAGCCTTACAGCATATGGTGGTGCTGTGTGCCTGTCACGTTCCCCGCCAGATATATATAAATATATATATATATATATATATATATATATATATATATATATATATATATATATATATATATATATATATGTACACATATGCATATATATAATACAGATAGAAAGGGCAATAGAGTGATATATGGTGATATAGATGGATTCAGCGATATCTGCAAATATAATAGATAGTTCAACGACATTCATAACACCTTGGAGGTACAAATAAATAGGATACTGCCAACCATGGAATGTGTAACATACCGACATGCGTAACCACGAGGCTGAAAGACTGATAGAACACAGTACCAGAACAGTACAGCCGCGAGTAATAGTATGATGATATGAAGGGACAGTTAGTCACCGCTGCCGGTGTTGCGGTCCACGTAGGTACTGTGTTCAACTGTGTCTGTGAGTGCCGTAGTCTGTGTAAGTGTGTGTTGAGGGTGCCGTGTGCATCTCTGTGTGACTGTAATGTGTGTGTGTGTGTCCGCAACATGTGTTTGTTAGTGCCAAATCAGAAGCAGATCAGTACGGTAGGTGTGGGTATAGCTAGCCATAGGCATACGGTTACTACCTGTCCCACAGTAGGTGGGACAGCCCCACCCTGGGCAGGTGTGTCCTGACATAACACAGTACAAAGGGCAAATGTCTGAGATGGTAGGACATAAATATGTCCCATATATAATGTAACAGTCGTATTTAATAGTTATGCCTGTATGTAAGAAACGTAAATGTTACATGCAATATGATAAGTAGCCAAAGTCACACAACAATAGGTATGTATTGAGGATAAAAGTATGTGCTAACCTGTGTACTGATCGTGGCTACGTGTTGGCCTGTAAACACCGCTGTGTGTCCCGCAAGTGTCCAACAATGACCATATGAAAAGGTGGCAACCCATGGCAAACAGGCTCTTTTACCAACACAACCACAATGACTGCAAATATCTGGGACAGAAATACAAGGGATAGCTGTCACTTACACATATGCCTTGATATATCGCTGCAATTACGGAGGTATACAAGTACCAAGCTCACCTGCAGATGATATAGAAACCAATTAACAATGGCCCAATGTACAATCCCGTAACATAAGTCTACTAACTGTTAGGTCTCTAATTAGGGACGGAGCCCACACACATATATACGGATTATGTAGAAATGCAAGGCCCACAAACCTGTATATGTTACGTACACCCACCAACATCCCCCACACTAGAAACTAAAGCAATACAGACTGTAATAGCAGCACAAACATCCAGTCAGTCAATTACATCTGCAGAACCCTCAACATACCATGTGAGAGACACAATTAAAGGCGTCATGCAAAATTGCAGGCGTTGTATAATGGAACAAACAGCCATGTTACAGGTTTTGTTTGCAATACTCCATTATCAGACGTTGGGATGACAGGTACACCCACATGTTGAACCAAATATTTTACCTGTCACACACAATCCACGGGGGACATGAATCCAAAGTATACTTGTCTCCATGCATAGCAGTTGCAATTACACATAACAAAACACAATACAGATCGTCTCCCCGAAGATAGGGCAAATAGGCAACGCCCAAGTGGAGAAATAATACCCCACTGTTGCCGTGTAATTGGCGAATGGAGTAGCTGCACAGCTGATATGCAAGTAATTAGTCAGACAGGAACACCAATTGGCGGGATGAATCCACGTTACAGGTATCGACGTATATAAGGATGACTTGCCAGACATTCAAACCGTATGCTCATACCAATACCAGTTGAAACACTGTGAGAGAGATAGAAACGAAACGTCGTAATGATAACAAGGTATGTAGAATGCCTGATATGTAAGGTTATGTATAGCATGATCTGTATTAATTAGTTTTACTGTATGTATAGCCTGGTTTGCATTAATTAAACGTGTCCGCAATGCATAAAGTGGGGAAAGGTATTTATGTAATGATGTCTTGCTGAGCATACTAACGCTTGTAGAAACTGTGCGTCCAGCAGTGGGACACAAGGTACACAGCACAGACACCACAAGGGATGCTAAATGAGGGCGTTAAATAGAACAATTCCATACAACCCACCGTCAGTGGTAGGGTATGTCCAACAAGGATGTGACATAGCAGGGGATAGTATATGTTGATATACAGTCACAGCACACATGTGTATGGGCATATAATGTTAATGACATATCTAAGGTGGTCCCGCTGTGCAAGTATGCTTTGCATTATGGGATACTATGTGAAATATGTGTAATGTATAGTATTATAGGTAGATATGACAGATATCCTACACAGCATAACAGGCATATCATGCATACCACAGGTATCGTCTATTGGTATGTACAATAACAGGATACATATGGCTTGTAGGCATGGGACATTGTAATAGCATGATAGCTAATCTAAACAGAAGGGCTACCAAGTAACCATGCACAAAGGACATGTAATAGCTTCACAGGTGCATAGTGGGGTACTATGCAGTCTAGCAAGCCCATGTGTAAGCACAACTACAGTGTTCACACTAGTGGCACCTTTCTAGGGTAGTGTCCTGTGAACAGCAGAGCCATGTGTCACCTGCACCTCTGCACAGTACAGCCACTGCAGTGATCCCAGGCGTACATGTGTCTCCCAACCACCAAGGGAGGTATCACATGAACAGTGCTACTGAGTGTCCCTGTGTGATGTACATAGGACTTATGTTCCAATGCATGGTGAGTGTCCAGTTTGGGAATGTAACCCACAAGCACATCCCACTCATTGTGGCATGTGTGCACATATCCATGAGCATGTTGCTCACGGTGGCCTCTGCTTATGTCGCGTATGAGGAGTATATCCATTAATAATGTTGTGGACATGGGCCCTGTCTGATCAGCAGAGGTCACCCCTGAGTATGTAGTATGCAAATGTGTACAGATGTGGTGTCCGTAGTGCAGCCGCATATTTAAGCTGTCGGAGCTCAGGAAACATCATGGTGTGTTAATGTTGTGGCATGTAAAGCTGTAGCTGTTGTGTAAGGTACACCCTAAATGGGGTGGTGTACCCTTGAATGTGTGTAGATGTCTTGAGTTCAGAGGTACAGTGGGTGCCTATGTACCAGCTACACACCCAGTACAGATAGGTGTGGCCATGTAGAAGGATATCCATGCCACAGTGGCAATACGGTAACCACAGGAGTGGGTGCGACATATGTGTGTACTGCAAACATGTACAATGTGATATGTATGTAGGGGACTACCATCCATGTGATAATCAGAGGGTGAATGGTGCAATGCAAAGGTGATGTGCATGCACCTTGTGTCATGCAGCTTGATGCCATGATAGTCATATTATGTATCTGTCACAGTAACACCCATATGGATGGAGTCAGTATCAGCTGGTGGAGCAATCATGGCGCTTTGTATGCAGGGTTTTGAAAGCTAGGCAGGAAAAGTCCCCTGTGCTAGCCTGTTCCACAGGGAAGCATATACTGAACATGAGGGGCCCTACGACTGAGGACTGTGGTATGCCAAATGTACCTGACATGTAGTAGGTACTATGGTATGCTGGCCTCACTGTGTGTGTCCTGTCCATGAGCCACATAGCATAACATCCTGAGACACAGGGTACGATGTGCAGGTGGATGTGTATGTTGTCAATACCAGAATGGGGAATGGTGCTGAAAGGCAATGAGAGGACAATGTAGGATGTGTGGACTCCCGTACCATCAGCAACTGCCCTGGTAACTGTATGAAAGGAGTCTACCATGTGTAGGGGCCATGCTCTGGCCCTAACAAGCCCAACCTGGGTGGTAGCAAAGGACGGGAGCCCAACAATGTCTCTGTGAATGACGTCCTTGATGATGTGCCCCATAGCCATGCAGAACAGTCCAGTCAGGTGCGTAAGACTATAGTCCCACTCGTGCATTGTGGTGCCACCTGTGTGTAGTGTGATAAATGCTGCTGTGTGCCATTCAGGGGCTATAATGTCTGAAACAAGGCTATTACTGAATATGGTGGCCTAGTGGGGAGACATGTAATTCAGAGGTTGGTGGACATCACAGCCTGGGACGTTGGAAGGTGACATGGGGCCAGTGTCCCAAGACATATAGAGTGTAGGTCAGTACTGTGTAGGTGTGACCACAGGAACACCACAATGTTCATGTATGGATTGTGGCCCTGTAGTGAGTGAGAGGGTGTAATGTTAGTGTTGAATCCATCCTCCAGCATGTTGCCAACATCACCTGGGTCTGTAATTTTCCTGAGTGACTGTTGTATGTGACAGCAGATGTGGGTATTGCCATCGACTACTGAAATACCACCATAATGCCTGGTGGTACATTCCGGAATGTGTGGCAGTCATGTTTACATAGCTAGTCTTGGAGTATGTGATGAGGGACCCTGTGGCCCCACCATGGCTGACCAGTGAGCCACCCCACACATGGGAATGTACACCACTGTGCAACAGCCTACACCTGTTGTTGTACATCATATGTCCATCAAACATGACCACCAGAGTGGCGTCTGTTATCTGGTGTGTACCATCATGGCTCTGTGTGGAATAGCATGATCCATGCAGTTGTGTACATGCTAATGAAGTGCACTGGGGTATGTGTCAGCATTTGTATGTGCATTGTCCATCTGCACGGGTGTCATGACGTTAACAACCGCTGTCAGCAGACGTCTGTAGTAGGTGTTGTAGTACTCATGTACTGTGTATGCTGTGATGGGTGTGGTGCCAGGATGTGGCTAACAAGGTTGATTAGCATATGTTCGGAATCCACCAATGAGGGGATAACCCCAGGTGTGTAACACCAGTCACATGGTGGTAGTGTTCATGCCAAGGTTAATGTAGGTCTTGGAGGTGGTGTGTATGGGTTGATCCAGCAGAGCGGAGGTTATGACTCATGGATGTGTCGGTACATGAGTGGCTATCCCAGTGAAGTGTGGGGTAGTATCAGTCACACATCAGTAGTAGCTGTCTGAGGCCCACTGTCCAATATACCAACAAAGAAGGTATGTTAACCGTGGGGTATGATGTCAACTCTATAGCTTGTTACAATGTGTATAGCGGTCCCGGACACAGTTAGTTGCATGTGAGCACCTCTGATGCATTGTGCTAAGTAACCTGCCAGGATGTGTGCAAAACATAGTGGGATACGGGAACCCCTCAGCTGTGGGTGTGCTGGTCCAGGTACGTGCCTGAAAGGTATGGTCTGTCTATAACCTGTCATTGCAGGTGTGCTCTGCAGAGCCTAGAGGCAGGTCCCAGTCACTGCAGAGATGTTTGAGTGGTGCATTATAAGGTGTGCCTTGCCTGCGTGCGTCACAGAGGAAGATGCAAGCATGGTGTCACATGACCCCATGTCGTGCCTGCCATTTCCCATCCTGCCGGTGACAGTTATTGGAAACTGCAAGACAGGCAGTATAGAAGCAGCAAGAGCCTTACATGTGAGCTGTACTCCCAGGGCTGACAGGTGCAAGTCATCTGTGCCACAGCATTGTGTTTGACCAGGTCAGTCAAAGCGGATAGATACCAGATGCCTGTGGAATGACAATAGGAGCATAGGCAACTGTTGAAGTGACACAGTCGGTCGTTGTACAGTGGTATCGTGTCCGGACGAATGCAAAATGCTCCCCAGGGCTTGGCCCACACCCTCAGGGCTATAAGACTGGTGAGCTATTGCATGTCCCTGCACAAGTAGTCTGTGAAGTGGCATCACAGGGCTGTCACACTAACATGGAGAATGACAGTCACATCATACCTGGTGAGGTGTGGCATGGGTGCATAGGTTATGTTGCAGAAGCAGTTACCCGACAGCAAGATGTAAGCGACTATAACCTTGTGTAGCAGGCTGTGTGGAACTGCAGTGTGACTCCCTACAGAGTCATCTATGACTGGTGTGTTGTGAATGTTATAACTCCCTATTGGCTGTATGTGATGGGCACACATGAGTCTGTGGGCTATAAGCTGGTGATGTTGTCTTCCATGATGGGGGCTACCTCTGGTGCCTACACTGAGTATGGAGACGTACTGCACAAGGTGTCCTCGTAGGTGTGGCAAGTGGTGTAGATCATGTGAGACTATGTGATGGGTAGGGTGTGTTGCGAATGTTACACATCCCCAAATGACTGTCAGGTGCAGTCAGGGTTGGTGACAGCATCACCCCCAGCCATAGCTGTCAACCTCCTGTCCCCAAAATGAGGAACATTAGCCCTCATACTGTGTGACAAATGTGCAAAACGTGGAACACTTACAACTGGCTTACTAACAGCTTCAACTAGGAAGGGCATATGATGGCTAAAATAGGCTGGTTTTACGTATAAAAAAGATATTCTAATGAATTAATATGATTCCCATCTATTTAGCCATGGCTAGCAGGTAAACAATTTCCAACAATGAATGTGTGACAGACCCTTTCAATGTGGAACCTTGAGGAACATGCACCTTTTAGAACCCCAAATGAGGTATGTTCCTCGTAATGAGGTACACTTGAGATCTATGCCCCCAACACAGCTGCAGAAGTGCATCCCCCACAGGCTGTAGTGTCGTATGTTGGGAGGTGAGCATTGAATGTGTACATGAGACAATTGCTCTATTGCCACATGTACGACATATCCCTCATATAGACAGGCAGTAGCACTGGTACGTGACAATTGGACATGCCTGTATATGCAACCATGTCCCACAGGATATGTGCGTTACATGTGTACAACAGCTGTTGTACCATAAGCAAGCTGGGAAGTGTAGGGCAGCCGGTGTACCTGTGGGAAATGGTGTGGAATGGGTGTTATAGTAATCAGTAGCTCATGACATGCTCACAAGTTCTGAACAAGTGCCTAGCATGTCCATACAATAAAGATAGGGTATTGGATAATATCAACCCACAAGTGGTGATGACAGTCATTTTGGGTGGCACCGCACTATAACCTTGCTGAGTATGGTGTGCATGTCTGTGAACCATTATCAATGTAGATGTTAGCAGTACAGATGTACAAGACAGCACGGATATATGATTACAAATACTTTTGTATGTCACAGGAGTGTTCCACCAGTGGCCTGTTGACAGACTCACAACTACAAAAGGTGCAAGAGTGACATGTGCACATCACACCAGTGCCAGCTACAGTAGAACAGGGTTAATGTGTTGTACCTCACCCTCATTGTAGCCCATACCACACAGACAAATGTTAGGCATCTGTGTATGTAAGGATGTGAATGGCCATGACCTATGAGGAATAGCTGTGTCAGTGTTGTGAACAACATACAGAATGGGCTGTGTGGGTGAGGTGTGTGACATATGTGCATAGTCTGATGGATGATAACAGCATTGTCACCGCTAGGTGAACATCCCTTTACCCATAAACTACTACCTAGGCTGTGGTCAACATTATGGACACTGTGTAAGGGATGGTGCTGTGCAGTGCACCCCCGACTTGGTGGCGTCTCCAGGCCCCTTAGGTAGTCATATGAGGTACCCATGTCATGTCAGGGTGCCATCCATGAGCACAGAGATCACTGGACAGGCATATACAGCACTGTGGTGACCAATATTGGATCACAAACCACCTTTAAGGGGTAATGGCTATGCATGGATGTGCGATACCAGCCTTCACAATCCTCACCTCCACTATGCAGCATGCTGTCTACCTTGCAGAAAGACATTTGCTACACCATGATGATGGACATGCTACATGTCCATATCCTAATCTATAAGACATATGTGATGGACAGCCACCGTCCTAATACTAGGATCACCACAGGCTGGACAGATCCCTGTGCCATATATGTGACATACTCCCACCATACCATGCAACCCTGTCCATCAAAGCTGCACATGTCATCCCAGTCATACATGGTGTGATGGCCGCATGGTAGATGTACTGTCAGCTGACTGGATCAGTAATGTGGCACTGATGCACCTTGCGGTGGCATAACGGCTGTCTGTTACAGCTTGGAAACCATCCCTGCACATGCTATGGTTGATAACCATCCCTGCGAATGTCGTCTGACTAGCCATTGTCCCATGTCTATCACATGTGCAATACAGGCGATCCGTGGCAGGATGTTGAACAGTTGTACAGTGCTGTGTGGATGTATATGGCAAAACACATGCATGTACAGGTGTCCATGCATATGTGTGCATTGTCACTGCTCAAGTCCATTACGGCTGTGTCTGTGTCGATATGTGACATATACACAGCATCCAGATCAACAGCAGTACCGTGGACACATCCAGGCATGTGCAGATAGGTAAGAACACAAGTGCAGGCAAATAGACATACCCACAGCAAGACAGCATTTACATGAAGTATGAACACTGTAATGAGGTGACACACATATATGGTGATGATATCCAATGCATAATGGGTGTGACATGTGTGTGACACAAACACGTCAGTCATATCAGTGTCATGATGCTTTGCAAAGATAACTGTGCAGATGTAGTAGATGTCATGGAAATGCATGTGCAGCAATATCTCTGTACATCTCTGAAACTGTGACCTTGTCACCATCGTTATGTCTTACAGATAATGCCCCGTACATGCCTCCCAGCATACCCCCGCCAGGAGGATAATATCCTCATCCCACAGATCCATGACAACTATGACTTGTTGTTCAGCCATGTGCCACAGCATGCCCAGCAGCAGGATGACCTGTGGCAGGATCTACGCAGGAGGGTGAATGATGTGGGTGGCCATAAACGCACCTACCAGCAGGTGCGCAGACACTGCACGGACTTGATATGACATGCAAAACAGTGTGCCACTGCAATTGCCAGGGAACAAGGTGGAACAGGTGGTGGGCCACCAACCCAGCCCCCACTCACACACACCAAGGAGCTACTGGCCAGTCTGGGGACACTCAAGGAACAGCATCCAGAAACACTAGCTGCCATTGTGGAGTTGGGTGTCTCCCAACCAATGAGCCTGGAGTTGCCTGGTAAGTCAGTACTGCACATATTGCTATTATATCCCATGTAGTTGCATGTGTCACTGTACATTATGTAAAGTAACAACATATGCAAGGTATGTGGACACACATGCTGCATACTACAGTATGCTACATTGTGTAAGCACACATGTGCATACTATATGCTATTACACAGGTGAATGTGTTCGCATGCACAGTGCAACCTGTGGCTGTCATACAGTCTTGGATAATGTTCATACTGATGTGTCACCCCTATACAGGTACCTCTGGTGTGCCACACAGACATGAGTCCATTGCAGGTGAGACTGTCATCAGTATCAGGCATGTTATAGTGTAGGTCTATTTGTCATGTGGCCAGTTAACACTTGCACACCTGATGTTTGTTCCAGTCATGATATGCAGGTCGCATCACCCATCATTCACACAGTCCACCCATGTGCAATATATACAAACATAACGATACACCGACTTGAAACCACAGTACTTGTCATTGCGACATGTGTGGTCAGCTGTGCATACAATGGTGGAGGTGTTCTACAATGGAGGCATATGTAGTATGCATTGGAACAACATGTGTGGTACGCACACTGTACCACACAGTGAGCTGTGATATGGGCAGCCCACAGGTATCACCATTGTGTCATATGACCCTGCATTGGGTGCACACATTGTGATGTGCCACCTGACATGTCCCAGACATGTAGTGTTCTGTCTGCAATATTGTCACACTATCGCATGACCTATACCCCACATACCAAACATACAACCCGTTGTCTGCATAGCCCTGTGGATTGTGACATATTTGACATCTATGGGTGTATGTCATATGAGACAACACAGACATGTGAGATAGATGGCCATCACACACAATTGGCCAACACATGTGCACACATGGCCATGGGGGATGGCCAGAGACATGTAGCCACACAGTACATGGGATGTGTATACACCCTGTTGCACATTGTCCACACATGGTCCAATTATAGCCTTAGTTCACCGATTATACAGTTGATGTGGTACACTGGACAACCTAAAAGCCTGTGCATAGCTACTGGCGGTGTCACTGAAGTCTACCATATACTATCTGTTGAACATCATGACTGTGTTGCAGTTATGGCCATGCAATGTGTACATATTATGCATTCTACAGCAACATAGATACCTCATGATGCCATACAATGGCACAGTGTCTGTATTTCACACTGTATAGCAATGTAGACATCTCACACTACCCTCCCATGTTCATGCACATTTGCTAAACATGCATTCTATCCGTAAGGCATACACACAACACTGCAATGTGAAGCCCATTATGATGCTGTACATGTGTCAGGACACCATTGTGTCAGACATGTATGCATGTTAATGCACATGTCAGCAGATTACATGTCAAGGGCACGTCAGCCATGTGTACTGTTATCCTGTTCTGGGCCACATGGTGTATCATGGGGATGCATACATACTACCATGATTGTGTGAACTGCATGGCTACTGATATGACACCTGCTTGCTGTAGTGTGTACCCCAGGGAGGTATGCTTACTAACACTATTAATGTCTGAGCTGCATGCCCTCTGCTTTATCCCAGGCATGCTGCATGCCATCTGACAAATCACATGCATGGTGTGTCTGTGTGTGTCTGTGTTTGTGTGTGTGCGTGTCTGTGTTTGTGTGTGTGTCTGTGTTTGTGTGTCTGTGTGTGTCTGTGTTTGTGTGTGTCTGTGTTTGTGTGTGTGTGTGTCTGTGTGTGTGTGTGTGTGTGTGTGTGTGTGTGTGTGTGTGTGTGTGTGTGTGTGTCTGTGTTTGTGTGTGTGTGTGTGTCTGTGTGTGTGTGTGTGTGTGTGTGTGTGTGTGTGTGTGTGTGTGTGTGTGTGTGTGTGTGTGTGTGTGTGTGTGTGTGTGTCTGTGTGTGTGTGTGTGTGTGTGTGTGTGTGTGTGTGTGTGTGTGTGTGTGTGTGTGTGTGTGTGTGTGTCTGTGTGTCTGTATGTGTGTGTCTGTGTCTATTGTACTTTACAGTATTTCTTTGCATTCACAGGTGATGTAGGTGCGTTACCCTCCTGCGGTCCATCTGATGTTAGTGTCCCCACAGATACTAGTGGTGATGAACATATGCATGAGGTACAGGCAGGGTTGTCAGGGGCTGAATCTGTGCCAATGGTTACCATCCCAGCTATGTCCCCCTCTTCCCCGCACACAGTTCTGCTGCCAACACATACCGCTTCACCAGGGGCCATAGAGGAAGGACAGTCAGCGTCTGTTAGCGTGGAACAGGAACGTGTGGTGCCTACAGAAGGTGTGTCTACACACCATGGTGTCAGTGTAATGACTGCAGATGTGCCACACAGGCAAGTGGCCGGTGCTGCTCGTAGGAGGACCTCTGGCAGACATGCACCTGCAGGACAGACCGCAGCAGCTGGTATCACCAAACGCATGTTCCAGACTGTAATGTCGGCACAGGCAAGTGCTGAATGGCAGAACAGAGAAGGGCAGAGGCTGCAGAGGGCTGCTATCCATACCCTAAATGACAACATCCAGGCACTGGCAAATGCTCAACAGCAGATTGCTAATGTTCTGGATAGGCGATTAGGTGAAATGGTCGGAATCCTTGACCAAGGCATGGCAATCCGTGAGTGGGAGCTGTCTGTGCTGGAACATCTGGTAGGAGTGAGGCATAGGCCAGCAACACCACCTAGTGTAGGTCGACATGAGCGTGCCACCTCACGTGCCCACTCCCATAGTGCCGGTAGCAGTAGCAGTGCAGCTGGTGCTGCGCTGTCAAGACCAGGACACAACAGGCCATGTGGACGTGGCCCTGGACATTCTCAGCGGGGACACGGTTCCAGCAGACATGTGTCATCAGACAGTAGCCACTCTGTACCTCCACCTGGTCGTGCCCGTGCAACCCCAGGCAGGCACAGGTCACGTGGCCGTGGATGGACACAGTGAGCTGTACAAACTGCTCTGTACAATCTGGGGATGTCAATTATACCCCGTGTAGGCCTCACAAATGGCAGAACTGTGTACACACATACAAGCACACAGCAAACACAACTGTAGGGCTCCACAATATCCACATGCATTCTGAACAGACATGTCCAATCAACTCACCGGCCCTTACACACACACATGATGTTATCCATTGGTGCAGCCTATGCCCCTGGAAAACATATCACCCTGTGCATATGATGAAGCCTGTGCCACATCCCTGTCATCCACACCATCGGTGCAGGGTTATGCACAAATATTCTGATGCACAGGGTGAACAGCATAGTGAGAGGTGTATGTAATATTACCTGTGTATGCATAGTGAGGGATGTGTATGTTGCAGTGGTTGTGTATGAATACTGAGAGATGTGTATGTGACATAGGTTGTGTACTGTCGACATGCACCAGTCATACCATGTAGTGCAGGTGCATCATGCATTGTGATGTGTTCACGGTATGTGTCTCGGTTACATCTGTAGCACCATGTTGGTTGTGATACCCTGGTTCCCTCCTATGGTGTGCTTGCATGTGCCTACAGTTAGCAGTGTTTGCAGTCCCCCACGTGTAACTGTGGATTACTCACAGGCACGTCTGGCAATATCAGCATGCTACATGTACCCTCAACCTGACTGTTCACCAACATGACACAGATGTCCGCACATATACTGCACCTGATGCATGTGGTCAGTGCCACAGGCTACACTGGACAGAGATGTGACATACATAGCAGGACACATTACAGGTATGGTGACATGGTGCAGGGGTTGTACACAGCGGTCTGGCCAATGATGATGTGAGGTGTCACTTGGTAGCTGGAGGCCACACTGTGCAGCAGTAGGACCCTGTAACAGTATGGGAATATGGCCACATTCACGGGGTGTACACCACTATAATGCACACCCCATAGTGTGCAGGTAGGGACCCTTGCCTATGTGGTCATCACCCTCACAGTACTATGCACCCACATGATGTGTCACAGAGAAGGAACATGCAGAGGTAGCCAGTATGGCTGGGACCTATGGCATCACCATTACGGGTTAGTCATCACGTGGGGTTAGTGATCATTTCTCACTGTATATTAGCATACACCCTCACACCAAGCACCAGACATACATAGAGACACACACACACTGTGGTGACCACATATGTGTATACGGACAGCTGACGTGTGTGATGCACCACACCGGCTGACATCATGCTTCCCACACTGACGTATGTACAGATGTCTACAACAGTGTACAGGGATGTGTAACAAATGGGACATATTCCCCACAATATGTGGCATCTCTGGTCACACATTCGGACACACATGGCAGTGCTGGGAATGATACACCTGCCGTATGATGACACGTTTGATAGACATGCAGCGGTATTGATTGCATTTGTGTACCAATGCTATATCTGGCAAATGTGTTGCTATATGCACACGGGAGGTTGTAGGTGTTACAGGTGCCATGTGACATATAGTTGGTAACACCTGACTGCTGTGTATGCATTATGTCAGCACCGTCACGTAACAGCGACATAGCGTACTGTTTGCACATGGCATGATAGGATGGTGTGTGACACAACTGTGAGCCACCCCCTGGACACATACATCTACACAGGTGGTTCACCAGGTTATGTACACACATCCCTCCATACGTGCTGTTTGTATGTCACAGTATACAGGTGGCAATGATGGGTGTGCATTGCGACTGCATGTCATAGTTAGGTGCAACTATGTTATGGACATCGGCCACTGCACATGCATGGTTGCTGCATGCACAATACAGATGTCACATGTGTCACCTGTTGCCATGTTTGTATGCATTGCTATTGTTGGACATGTGTGTTGACATACATAACACATGGACTGTGGTATGATATCACGGGTGTCACAGGCAACCAGTACAAGGGTATGTGTCCCGGTCAACATTGCTACCCCCTGTAGGGTGAGCATTCAACAGACATGGACCCACCTTCCATTTGCGTGTGTAGCATTGATTAGGCCACTGTTATGCACGAGGTACATCAAAGGCTATGTATGTATGTGTTGTGTGTGCAGTCCATGCACACATCCACACAATCACATGTATGACATATCCAGATGTGTGTTCATTGATGTACAGCAACAGTCATGTGTCACATCTGTGTAAGGGCCGCGGTATGTCTTGATCCAACCTGTTCATGTATACTTGTATCATTGCAATGCATAACACCTGTTGGATCCCTGTTGGTACATGTGTACTCTGCACAGCTGGTGTACACCTCAGTACAGCCCAGTGGTCATGTGTCACATGGTGTTGTGGTACTGTAAGGCTGTGTAGTGCTGCACCAATGACATGGTGATGACTTGACAGCTACAGTGTACACTGAAGTGTGTACGTGTGTGACCTGCACCTGTGACAGCTGTGATGGCAGCTGTGTGTGTTCAGGTCACTGCATGTGTGACCGCCCTGTGCGTGAGGACAGTTATACCTTACTGTGCCCTTCTGTACTATGCCCTTCTGTGTGTACACTCCATCTGCATGCACGACAGGCCTTTGCAATAGCTAAGTGTGTGAGCATGCCCAGTATGCTGTTGTGTAGATGGACACACAGTACAGTCCATGTACGCAGTTGTGTAGATGGACACACTGTACATTCCAATCTGAGACCTTCCGTGTTTACACTCCATCTGCATGCAAGACGGCCCTTTGCAACAGCTAAGTGTGTGAGCATGCCCAGTACGCCGTTGTGTAGATGGACACACAGTGCATTCCACACTGCACCCTTCCGTGATTAGACTCTGTGTGCATGCAAGATGGCCCTTTGCAACTGCTAAGTGTGTGAGCATGCCCAGTATGCTGTTGTGTAGATGGACACACAGTACAGTCCATGTACGCAGTTGTATAGATGGACACATGGTACATTCCACACTGCGCCCTTCCGTGATTAGACTCCGTGTGCATGCAAGATGGCCCTTTGCAACTGCTAAGTGTGTGAGCATGCCCAGTACACCGTTGTGTAGATGGACACACAATACATTCCACACTGCGCCCTTCCATGATTAGACTCCGTGTGCATGCAAGATGGCCCTTTGCAACTGCTAAGTGTGTGAGCATGCCCAGTACGCCATTGTGTAGATGGACACACAGTACATTCCACACTGCGCCCTTCCGTGATTAGACTCCATGTGCATGCAAGATGGCCCTTTGCAACTGCTAAGTGTGTGAGCATGCCCAGTACACCGTTGTGTAGATGGACACACAGTACATTCCAAACAGACGTGTGATACTAAGCATGTGGGCATGGCCATTGACATCCTGTATAGCCATGGTGGTCATCCAGGCAACAGGTGTCCATTTTCAATGTCACGATGGATGCCTACATTGAACACACTGGATGCTGTCTCGAAGGGTGTACTGTCTGTGGCGCATCCCGTATCTATTTAGTGTTGTAGTGCTCCGTAGATATTTAGTTGTCCCGATGACAGCACTGCTGTGTTTGTCTACATCTACCTTGGGACAGTAATATGCTTTCAGACTGCTCACTCTCTAAACATTCCCTATCGGCATCTTTGCTTTTGTGGATGATGTCACCCACCTAGAAGTATGCCTCTGGGAATGCTGTCTTCAGTAATCTCGGTAGCGCGTTCTGTAAATGCGTAATGCTGTAGTGTGAGAAGATAATTAGGTGTATGTTCAATTCTCGGCCCTGCCAAGTGTGCGTGTGTTTCCAGCTGCCTGGGGACACAGTAATGCTTTTAGATGCCTCACAACATATACATTCCCTATCGGCATTTTTGAATTTGTGGATGATGTCACCCACCTAGAAGTATGCCTCTGGGAATGCTGTGTTCAGTAATCCCAGTAGCACGTTCTGTAAATGTGTAATGCTGTAGTGTGATAAGGTAGTTAGGTGTATGTTCAACTCCCAACCTTGCCAAGTGTGTGTGTGTGTTTCCAGCTGCCTGGGGACACAGTAATGCTTTTAGATGCCTCACAACACATACATTCCCTATCAGCGTCTTTGCCTTTGCGGATGATGTCACCCACCTAGAAGTATGCCTCTGGGAGTGCTGTGTTCAGTAATCTCAGTAGCGTGTTGTGTAAATGCGTAATGCTGTAGTGTGATAAGGTAGTTAGGTTTATGTTCAACTCCTAGTCCTGCCAAGTGCATGTGTGTGTTTCCAGCTGCCTGGGGACACAGTAATGCTTTTAGATGCCTCACAACACATACATTCTCTATCGGCGTCTTTGCCTTTGCGGATGATGTCACCCACCTAGAAGCATACCTCTGGGAGTGCTGTGTTCAGTAATCTTGGTAGCGCGTTCTCTAAATGCGTAATGCTGTAGTGTGATAAGGTAGTTAGGTGTATGTTCAACTCCCAACCCTGCCAAGTGTGTGTGTGTGTGTGTGTGTGTAAATATATATATATATATATATATATATATTTTTTTTTTTTTTTGTAATATGTATGTGGATATTAGCACTATTGAATGTGCTGCATTATCTGTACATGATCACCTTGGCTGTATCTGAATGTGCTATGGCTCTGTGATAGTGCACATACTGTGTGCTGTAGTGATCCTGGGTTATAGTTGTGTAGTGACCAGTTATTTTGTTGCTGGGTATTACAAGGGACATTGAAAACAATGATAGTACAGCACCTTAACAAGCCTGGTCTGCAAAGCTATGGAGAGGATCATAATGGAGCTCATAAACAAAGACATAGGGGACTTGCAGACATTGGACCCGACCCAGTTTGGCTTTGTCAAGGGCAGATCATGCCTTTTGAACTTGATCGACTTATTTGAAACAGTCACCAAGGCCATTGATGAGGGAAAGGCAGTCCATGCAGCCTACCTTGACCATGCAAAAGCTTTCGACACAATACCCCACTCGGGTATTATAGAGAAACTTACCAGCTTAAAAGTAAACCCATATGTCACAAGATGGGTTGCAAACTGGCTAAAGGACAGAACCCACAGGGTTAGAGTAGCTGGCACCATGTCAGACTCCAAGCCGGTCACAAGTGGTGTCCCACAGGGCTCAGTCCTTGGTCCCCTGTTGTTCGGCATTTACTTCTCAGAAGTACAGGCTAACATAGTAGAACTATGGCTGACAAAGTTTGCAGATGACTGCAAACTGGGAGCCATAGTGGAAAGTACATCGGACACAGATATCCTTCAGAGGGGTCTCACGGAAACTGATAGCTGGTGCCAGAGCCATGGCCTGAAGTTAAATGCCAAAAAAATGTATAGTCATACCCTTCGGGAAAAACAAGGTAACCTCAAGCTACCATATAGGTGGCAATCCACTAAGCACAGAAGAGGTTATCAGGGACCTGGGGACCCAGGTTGACAGTGGCCTTTCTTTTGACACTCACATTGCTAAAGTGGTTAGAAAAACCTTCTACATTGCCCACCTGATCATGAAGGGATTCACATCCAGATCAAGTGAGGTCATTGTTCCCCTGTACTCTTCACTTATCAGACCAATGACAGAGTACAATGCCCCATTCGGGATGTATCTCACCCGACACCTGCAGCAATTGGAGAGACCCCAAAAGTTCCTCACCAAAAGGATAAAGGGACTCCAAAATCTGTCATATGCTGCCAGACTGAAGAAACTCCAGCTCTATTCAGTCGCATACCATCTGCTCAGAGGTGACCTGTGCCTGACATACAAGGCCATGTCCAACCCAGAATTAATGGACATGCTCCACCTCAAAAATCCAAATCTACCAGAACCACTAGAGCAAGCGACTTAAACCTTAGCACGGATATAAATAGGACATGCTGGAGGGATAGATTTGTCACCCATAGACTCCCTATGTTGTGCAATAAAATCCCGGTCCATGTGAGGCAGAGCACCTCGCTGGCTCTGTTCAAGATAAATCTTGACCGGTGGATGGGAGATCGTAGGTTTACCCCGGGAATCATCTCTGTGTCGCTGCTGGACAGAGGCACAACAAACTAATGGGCACAGTATTTTTTAACATAAGGGGTGGCGTAAGCCACAAAAACTCTGGGCTAGGCTTATAAATGCCTTAGGGCAGATAGCCTAGTATAAACCTATGAACCTATGAACCTTTAAATGGTCATGTGCACATCTCAGCAGCAGTCAGCAGTGGTTATTACTTTGGAGGATGAGTATGGCTCATATAACTATGTATTAAATGACAATACTATGCAAATCAGGTTAACATTACTGACACCGTTTATCCACAGGTTGTGATACAGATCCCAAGAATGTATGTGTATACATTGCCAGGTGCAGGACTGGAATATGGTTGAATGCATGGAGGGGTGTCCATGGCCAGGAATGGCAATCTGTACAGCCTGGCAGGTACAGTCTGTGACTGTCCCACAACCTCCAGTATATGGCTGACACATGCTGAAACAGTGTACATGCAGAGACACACATAAAACAAACAGCTAGGGATAACACATACACACATACACACACACACACACACACACACACACACACACACACACACACACACACACACACACACACACACACACACATTGCATCAACATTGGGCCATGCAAAACCTGTTGTCCCTCACACACACACACAAATGCATACATGTTGATTGGATGGTTCAATGACAGGCTCTGGAAAAGAAACTACATACCCTGTGCATATGATGACACCTGTACCACCTCTTGTAATGTGTAACATTGATGCAGGTATAGACTAACATGGTGCTGATGCACAGGGTGGCTTCATAGCACTGTAATAATATTACAATGTTGTTAACACAAAGTGTGATTTCCTTCTAGGTGTATGTAAGCAGGCATGATAAATTACAGCTATGATCATCAATGTAGTATAGTGTACAGCACTGTTAATTCTGAAGATGTATTATCCATCCATGTGCCATTTGACTGACGTGTGTAGCATTGGCAGTATGTGTTTCAGAGTGTGCAGTACGTGTGTGATGTGTGTAGTATAGATTTTCATGTATTTATATGTGAACATGGTGAAGGTGCACTGTCTGCATGCACATGTATAGTGGACACAGTGGAATGGTGACATGCCCTGTATTACACACTGTTAACACTTCATAGTTTCTATTGGTGGCAAGTATGCATTATACTTCACATATTGTTGTACTTTTCTACACATGTGTGATTGCTATGGTTTTACACGGTGCTGTGGGTGATACTGTTACAACTGTGATTGTTTTGCATTATGGTAGTAGACACGACCTCAACACTCTGAATAACCAATTGTTATATGATATCTTCACAACTGACCCACACATGTAGGACACACAGTAGCATGTGGATCCTACATGTACTATGCTATACCAGTACGCACTGGTATTGACCGCCACACATTGCTGGGACCATTACTGTTTGACATATAGCCATGTTAGTTACAAGCAAAGACAATAGGGATATTCCTGTCCACATCTGGGAATTCATACTGTGGCCTAGAATGCATTCTGTACATGACACAGTTATTCTACACAAGGGTATCATACAGACAGATACGTGTTATCCAACCCATGCTGTAAACCTATAAGGCTAAAAAGAGTCAGTTATCAACATTTGCTACACATACTTTACCAACAGTAACACATAGGTATTACACCCCAATATGTATAATGGGTAACAATGTGTACATATAGATAAGTGCTATGTCATTTGTCATTTGATATTTGCATTTACAGTGGTATTTTGAAGTACATCACTGTATCACATATGCAATGAGAGTTCTGCATGCATATCCTCCAAGGTGTTTGTACAACTATGATGAATGTTTATTATTGACATACTTTGCTGTGTTTGAACTGTTCTGCAGTAATACACATACATGAACAGTCACTCACACTATGTATATAAACTGTCATGTGTGTGTGTGTGTGTGTGTGTGTGTGTTTGTGTGACACAGATGACCTAGGCCACAGACAATTCTGGTACATGTAGGTGACAAGTGCTTTAATGCTCCACCAGATGTGTCCATGCACCAGAACTGTGACTTGAGCGACACAAACACATGCTAGAGTAAAATTTCTGTATGTGCGTGTGCTTCATTATGGCATTCCTGTTCATGTGTGTGTGCATTTCTGATGTGTGTCATCAGCCACAGTTGAACTGCACATCCAGCATCCCCCACTAGGTGACCATGAGGGTTGTCCCCATTGCCAAATGTTTTGTACAGCTGCGTCAGATGCCACATATTGGAAGCATTGCAGCTTCCAGGGCATCCAGCACACACATTCATTATTATGGGCTGGCCATCACACACAAACCGCCACTTCATGGAGGGGAAGCCCTTGTGGATGATGTAGGCCCTACCACACTCACTGGCTGGTGCTTCCATGCATATGTGCGTGCAGTGTACTGCACACAGTACTTAGGGTATTCCACTATTGTGTGGAAAAGACACATATTGCTGCCCAATACCTTACAGGAATTGGGGATATATACATCTTCACTGACATGTGCTGACATGGCATTCATGAACTGGTGCAGTACCCTGGATGCTGATGTTTGCAAAATCCACATCATATCACCAGTTGATCTCTGGAAGGTACCTGTTGCTGGTATCCTTAGGGCAACACATACCTTGGTTTCCACTGGGATAGGTTTCCCTCTGTTGGTTCTGTGTGTGAGACATGGCCTGCACAGCTCCACAATCTTCTGCAGGAGGTCTCTGTCCACTCGATAGCACTCTACTATCTCCAGTTCATGTAGCCCCTGGTAGGTTACCCTGTGCCTGCACACTCCTCTCCATCTACTCACTGTGTGATGCTGAGCAGTATTCACATTGGCACAAGCCTCCACATGTTGCATATGTTGACGTATAATAGCAATGGCAGCCCCTAACATTATGTAGTCTCAGTTAAGCTTTTACAGTTTTCACTTCTCTTAGTATACTACACTTTTGTAGTGTGTCTGAGAAAAACATGATGGAATGCTGTTTGTAGAGTTGTACGTGCTGTGCTGTGCTGGCCTACTGTACTGGCTGTGTAATATACTCTGTCTGATTGTTTTCACCTGCTAGCTGTGGTAGTTCTCCTTGGTTAACTTACTGCTATTTGTTTACCTTCCTTTTCACTGTTTGTGTCCACAGTGAGCGGTGCCGCGCATAGGAGCACAGTGAAGTGCACATCCGCTTCCACGTGTGCACACAGGCTTATACATGCATACAAACACTTACACTGGCTTACACAACATTACACGGGCTTCAACAATCTTACAGTAGCTTACTTGTTCTTCAACTCGGGCACACGGGCAGACACACATGCACACATGCTTACTCGGGCTTATAGGCTTGCACGGGCGCAAGCACACTTCACCAGGTTTGCAAGGAACTTCAGTGATATCCATGGCGTACACCGTCAGTTTACTGACTTTACGTAGGATAAATCATAACACGCCTCTTCCACTGATGAGTCACTGACAGCAAACATGTGACACTGCTCCAATAAGATTACAGTGTTTTATGCATACACACTCATGATGTCACCTATCTTCTACGCTGATAGTCCCCTTAACCTACTCTTTCACTGTAGAGGCTTGGCCCATATGGCATGACAAATTGTGCTTTACTATCCTCAGCCTCAATTGCATAGGATTGCCTACTAATGCTTGGTTACATCTCTGAGAGTGCGCTTCCACACATAGCAACCACTACTCAGTAGTCATCTTGTCTTCAGCTTGCCATTCACCTGCATGATGAACTAACTTTTAACTGACATTACAATTTGTATGTATATTGTACATATTTGTCTTGTTTTGTATGCACAGCGCGTACTCGCGCCGCTGCACTACGCTTAAACACCGGAGATCGGGGAGGACAACTAGAGTTTTATTAATTTCAAATGGAAAAACATGCCACTGGCCTTATATTTGGCCATTGGCATGCTTCTTCAACTAAATCCATCCTTTATTTGCAGATGACATTGCTCTGTTTAACTACCTGCAGAACGTTACTCGGTTAACATCTGTGTACATTTTTGCACATAACTCTACTCTTGCACGGACAGCTTACTGTTTCATGTATCGCATATTTTACATCATTTGCATAGCTTTCACCTACAAATGGGGTAATTTGCATATCCTAACATTGTCCGTGCAATGTTCGTTTTACACACCCCTACAGGATATTGCTGAATAACTCAGCAGACATCTTGCCTTGCTCTACTCTTACTCTACTCGTACACACCGACCAAAGCTTCATGAATCCTGGCCTAAGCTTTGCTGTTTGCTAATATGTCTATTTGTGGAGTAAGCATGGCTGTAAGTATGTTTTGACCTGCTACGTCTGTCATTTCTACAGATCAGCTCCCATTTTCATCATTTGTAGAGGTGACAGCCCTATAGGAACTATATGTACAGCTGTGACTTTTGACAAGTCCACACATACCTGCGGTCAATACTAAACTGACTACTTCAGCGCTTTTCATACCTTCAGATTTGTCTTGTAGTGGTATAGTCGATAATACTGTTTCCTATAGCATGTATCTGTTTCTGATACAAGATATGTCATTTTATTACACCACTACATACAATATATGAAGAAATCACAGGCCAGATGCCATTACATTCCTTTTGTAGGACACACCCGCCCAGAGTGTTGTGTTCCTCACAAAAGCCAACAGGTGCTAATCAAAACATATTCTGCTATCATCTACCTTATGTGTTCGCCGATATTTGTGCTTTCCGTCAGTGGCAGAACTCACATGCGAGTGTGGGAGACTGAACACTGTATCAGGGTTTTTATTAACCTTCCACATTGACTATCACAGGGCATAAGTATTCATCCAAATTTATTGAGGTACATGCTTTTGACTTATACATGTTTTGTCATTTGTCATCACGTCTTTCTTCACACCTGTCCACCTAATCTCACTACTTCTGTAGATTTATTTAGGTCAGGGTTACCTTCATAACTCTCAACTGTACACATTTTTGGTAAATGGCCCGAACTTAGACTTCTGATTTTGTTCCTTTTTTAATAATATTGTGCCTTTCTGGTAATTTAGTGGCAAGTCATTAGGGACTGTGGGGTTAGACAATAATGACAGACATTAGTAGTTTACAATTAATAACCCTCAAAACATTCATACTAATGAATGATCCATTATTCTATCAATGTTCTGACTTTGTAAGAGGAATATTTGAAATATTCCCTATTTGTACTTATTTAAAATGCCTTTGTCCAGATGTCTTATTCTGATTGAGAGGTATGGTTACCATCTTAATCGTACGCATGTACGTCCATGATAATCACTTACACGACACTAATATAACTCCCTACGTCTTCCCCCAATAGTTTACACAATATCCAGTAGATGGGTTCTTCATTTTTGGAAGTTAGAGGCGTCTGCTATACCCACATGGTATGAGGGGGTTGTGAGGGTGGCCTAATGGTTAAGGTGTTTGCCTTGTAAACACAAAGTACACGGTTTGATTCCCACAAGGGATAATTTGCTAGGCTTAAAATGGCTCGCAAGGGCAGTTAGCTTAGTACTAATCTATGAACCTATGAACATAGCAATATTAATCACTCCCATGGGGCAGACCTCATAAATCTGTGCCAACCAACACCTAGGCACCTAGGCCCATTATTGCATGCCCATGATTCCCAGACCTGACACCCCTCCACAGTAGTCATAACACATATTTAATGTGAGCAATAATAAAGTATGAAGACACTTCTAAGCACTATCCACTCTCCGCATGTCGGGACATATGTCATGCATTCTGTCAACCCATGTGTTATTACACTTGCACAAGCTACTGTTGCATGTACAGCTATATTGTAGTTGTGGATGACACTTCTTTGCAGCAATCATTACAGGACAGTGCGTGTACAGATTCATAATTTTTGGGGTCCTGCAAAGGACACCTATATCCATGTTTAAAGAGTAGGACTTGCAGATCTGGCACACTGCTACTTTCCGGGCAATAGTTTTGAGAGCAGAAGTGTATTTACCTTAATTGCATGTCTGTATGTCTATCCATACTAGCTATGGTGTAACCTATTTATGCACATGTGTTATATCTACGAGGACATTTGTTTATATGTTAGGTATATATCAATTAATGTTGTATGTGTTTGTGTACATACATATATATATATATATATATATATATATATATATATATATATATATATATATATATGTATGTATGTCTGTACATTCTTTATTTCATATATTTATTTAGTTTAAGTCTGTGGATATATATCTATACACAAATGTATATATCCATATATAGACATTACGTGTAGAAACCAGCATTCATTTGCTATGCTGTGAGCGGATTACACACGCACAGGTGCACTTGCATTTCCTTATTGTGGGTTACGCACAGGCGCACATGCATATCCTTATTGTGGGTTACATATGTTTACTAAGTCTTTGTGCTTACGTGGGCTTTATTACTTGTGACAGTACCAGTAAAATATCTGTAATCCGGTTAATGGACATATGCGAAACACACATTCACCTTTACATATTTAAATGTCTGTACAGCACAGACGCATTCATTACTATATGTGCTGTAGTCATAGTTGAACCAGGACTGCATTCACGTTGGCCAGATGCTGTAACCACTATACTTTTGGTGTTCTGACTCATTTATATGCATACCCATAGTACATAGCTACATTAACATATGCCTCACCGCTTCACTTACGACACAGGCATCCATTCTCCTGCTGGGAAAAATGCGGTACTACATATTACACATTTCCTATTCCCTACTGCTCTGGACCCAAGCTGCATATTTAATCACTGCAGGGATATTCAGAACCCCAAGGCTTATAGTCCTGACACATACAAGTCTTTAATTGTCAGGGTGTTCATGTGGTGATCTGGGTTTAGACTTGTCCGCCTGGTGAATGGAACTGCCCTGACTGTGTTCAAATGTCAGACAAAGCACATGGACAGAGTTTGTCCATTTTAAACATTTTATCTGTGTTTACAGACACAGGTGTTTGGGCACCTGTCAGCAGCTTATAATGTTGGCAATACATAATATGGGTGGGGGTGGTTACAATACATAATTCACAGTGAGTTGTCTTCCCATTCACATTATTTTACCTGTGTTTACAGACAGAGGTGTTTGGGCACCTGTCAGCAGCTTATAATGTTGGCAATACATAATATGGGTAGGGGTGGTTACAATACATAATCCAAGGTGAGTGGTGTTCCCATTCACATTTGACTATTTCCTGTATTCATTCATACGAGGATTATTATTTTGGACATGAATTAACTATGAATTAACTACAGGTATGCAGTAGTACAGTAAACATATGTGAAGGTTTGTTACTGTAAAAATGTACGGACCTCTGTAATACTCTGGGACTACCCCACATCCTTCACAACATTTCATGCTAATGTACATACTATTATTCTGTGAACTTTCGAAGTTTGTGAGAGCAGTATTTACATCTGTCCCTATTTGTCCACCCATCATTTTAGGCTTTGTCCAGATTTTGTTGCTGTAATAGGTTGAGAGATGGTGTCGGTATGTGATTGAGTTGAATATATACTGTAGATAATTCAGTGGGGAGTAGGGTTACCACCTCTTCCTCTTTGCGAGGGAAATTCCCACTTTGGGTAGTTGTGTCCTGCAATGAAACCTAAGACATGGCAAATGTCCTGTGATTTTAAGACAAAAGTATATTTCTTATTTTCTTTAATAGTTGCATGATACAGGTATTTTGTATCTGAAACACATAACTATTATTTGGGATAGCATAAGCAATTCAAATGCTATGAAATAAGCTTTTATCTTGGCAAACAAGTGTAATTCTGTCCTTTGCACTGGCCGGGGGTATGATTTATCCTGCATATTCTCACATTTCTACAAAAGATGTCCCACCTTGGGCATCTGAACAGGTGGCAACCCTAGTGGGGAGACCTGCATGGTGGACAGGTGTTCCATCCTGCGTAGTATGTTTTGCATGTCTGTCTAGAAACTGAACAGTACCATGACTACACATACATGTTTTGTCCAGATGTGTACAGTACTAGACATCGTGGCGTGTAAACAACTCTGATGTTTCAACAAGTTACTTATCCAACGCGGGATGTAAACACATTTTGCCAAAACATGAATGCGCGGGCATTTGGATTTACATAACTGTGATGGGATGTTTACAAACGTGGGATACATATTTGCAATCTTGACACTGCCTAGGATGATATTTCCTACTACATATGGGGAATACTCGCTATGTGTAGGTGTACGGCTGCGCAAGGCTGGTAGCTGGATTTGGTGGACATTCGGACATGGATGCGGGTTATGTGCTATACAGAAAATGTTGCGTATTGCATTTGCATGCATGGGTTCTGCATTTGGATGTCCCTATTCCGCATATAGCATCCTATGTGTATGCGCTGGTTACGTTCCTGTTGATGTGTATAGCACATTTCAATATTCATATGTTTGTGTGAGTTTGGTATACAATTTGGACTGTC
This sequence comes from Protopterus annectens, assembly GCF_019279795.1. Lineage (NCBI taxonomy): Eukaryota > Metazoa > Chordata > Ceratodontiformes > Protopteridae > Protopterus > Protopterus annectens. The sequence continues at coordinate 1,334,958,153 of NC_056744.1, read as the reverse complement.
AGGTTTCTTTACGGTTGTTATATGGCCACAACTGCCCAGCTGTGTACTATCTCTACCACTGTGGGACTGCTGGTGACCCTGCCCATGGGGCTAGACTTGTGTATTGGCGGCGCGCTGACATGATGCACTTCACTTCCACTGTGTATAACTACTTACAGTGCAGTACATTACGGACACACGATTTTAAATATCATTTGTTCCATGGACGGAAACTCATATTGTGTTGCGTGCATTTCTGTTTGGTTCTCAATTTTGAGTGGCCGGGAACTGTCTTGCATGCTTTGCATACATTTCATTATCCATGGACACTGATAGGTGCGATTACTATTGCAGGCAGACTATAATATTCAGAGGTTTAGGTTGCTCATCGACAGCCGACATTGACACACCTCCGGGTGCAGCTTAGTAACACCCCATGCACTCGCGCATGTGTCCTATGCACGTGGATGTGGTGGCAGCGCACCTTCATTAATATGCATATGGCACTACTACACCATATATATGCCGCACGGCCGGCGCAGGCCTTACACCGGCCTTGCGCCGAGCTTCATGAATCCGGGGGTAGATCTTTTCCTTGGATTATTGAGTCCATTTATGTTTAAAGAAACTAAGGATAAGGACATAAGTAAATGTAGATATAGCTAAAATAATAAGAAATAATCAAATTTCTGTTTAGACAACTCCCCAATATACCCAGGTATTTTGCAAAGATGTATGATAGATCTGTTTGTATGATGACAATACCTAATATGTAAAATACTTTACTTTCAGGACAAACGTTGAAGAAACATCAGAAGAATTCGTGAAAAACAAAAAGTTATATAACAAAGAATTCCCAACAACAAACATGGAATTCTTAAGATTCCCAGTCTGAGAGATAGAACACAATCTGTCAGACTGTTTTTTTCTAGCCTTCATGACCGTAGCTAACAGCTCTGACAAGTACTATTATTGAGACATAAATAATTTAAATGAGAATATTTTCTGCAGCAATAGCTTTAGAATCAACTTAATAAATATAAACCAAATGCAACAGTTAATGTGCAACTTCAAGATTATGTATATACGCGTGTGGCCTCATACATACACATACATACATATACATACATACATACACACACACACACACACACACATATATATATATATATATATCTATATATATATATATATATATATATATATATATATATATATATATATATATATATATATATATATATATATATATATATATATATATATATATATATATATATATATATATATATATATATATACACCCACACACATATATATATATATATATATATATATATATATATGGAGCTACTTCTGTTTATCGAAAAAACACTTTTTCAAAAAACAGAAAGCTGAACCCACATAGGTTCATAGGTGTTTACTAGGCTAATGACCACAAGGGCCTTTTTAAGCCTAGCCATGCATCCCAAATCTCTGACAAGTTCTGACATCCTTCATATGTGTAAGCATGGGCCTGCTGGAAGATGAACCATTTACAGGTTACCTATTTGCATTAGAGACATTGGTGCCAAACCAGGGATGAATTTCTGGTATCCCATCCAGTTGTCCAAGTTGTACTTTTATTGGGTTAGAGAGGAACTCTGTTTCATATGGATGGGTAGCCTGTTCTATAAATGGGGTAGTCTCTGGGATACTTACCTATCTCTCCAGCAGATCCTATTTATATCACAGGCAAGGTTTTAGTCTTTAGAATGGGTAATTCTGGTACTGTTTGTTTTGTGGATATGCAAAAAATCGGTCAGAGTGAGGTCAGAAAATGTCGTGTATGCCAGACATAGATCTCCTCTCAAAAACCTGATTGGGACAGTATACAGGGATAGAGCCTTGAGGTGGTCAGCATAGGACATATTACTTATGCCTTGTATTCTTTTAGCGAGGAACCTCTGTGGACGTTCTAATTTTTGGATATGCCTGGTAAGATACATGCCAAAGGGGGCATTGTACTCAATAGGTCTGATGAATGCTGAATACAGTGGAACAATTACTTCCTTAGACTTCGATGCCATACCTTTGTTTATAAGTTACTCAACAAAGAATGATTTCCTCACCACTGTAGACACGTGATGACCAAAAGCTAGATTAGTATCTATGTGTGTCCCTAAGTCCCTGACTACTAGGTCAACTCTAAGGGGTATATTGCCAATATGACAGTTACCAGGGATGGATGACTTCCCAAATGATACTATTATGCATTTATTGGCATTAAGGTTTAGTCCATGGCTCTGACACCAGTTGTTTGTCTGCGTCAGCCACTCCTGGAGAACATTTGTGTCAATATGAGATTCATTGACAACTCCTAATTTGCAATCATCTGCAAATTTAGTCAGCCAGTAACCACTGGCACTGGTCTTAACTTCTGAGAAGTAAATGCCGAAAAGGAGCAGTCCAAGGACTAACCCTGAGGGACTCCACTTGTGACTGGCCTCTTTGTAGAGGTGGACTCGCCAATTCTAACTTTCTGGGTCCTGTCTGTGAGCCAGTTGTCTATCCACTGGATGACATTCGGGTTTGTACCTAACCTCCTGAGTTTTTCAACAATGCCAAAATGGCCTATTGTGTCAAATGCCTTGGCCAGGTCAAGGTTGGCAGTGTGAATGTTTTTGCCCTCTTCCATTGCTTTGGTGACCTTCTCAAAGAAGTCCATCGGGTTGAGTAGGCATGATCTGCCCTTGACAAAACCAAACTGGGTTGGGTCCAGTGTCTGATGGTTTTCTATATCTCTATTGATCATCTCCATGATAATTATTCCATGGTTTACATATAAGACTAGTGAGACTTATGGGTCTGTAGTTTCCATGGCCTGTAGATGGCCCACCTTTGTGCAGAGGGTTGACTGTTGCTTTTCTCCATTCATGAGGCATGAAGCCTATTTGGAGGCTACAGTTAAATAGTAGTTCCAGAGGCCCTGATAGGTCATGTTACATGCTATTTAGAAGGCATTTTGGGATATTGTCTGGTCCCATTGATGCAGTGTTCTTGGTCTTAGAGAGAGCATTAAGGACCTGTTCCCTAGTGATAGTAGGGGGAGTTATATTTGATGTTATTTCCTGAGGGATGGTTGAGGGGGAGAGAAGAGTAAAGCTGAAAGTGAATGTATCAGCCAGGAGGTTTGCTATATCTTCTGCCTCAGTATAGGTGGAATTATTTACAATGAGCTCTGCATACAACTGTGTATTGCCTTTGAGCTTGCAGACATAGCTAATGAATGCTTTGTGGTAGTCCTAGGCCTGGGAGGCCAAACTTACCTCAAATCTTGGCATTGGCAGACTTTATTTGTCCTCTGAGTTGTTTGTTTCATTTGATGAGAGTGCTTTTATCCTTCTGGATGCTGCATGTCTTAATTTTTGCCATGATTTTCTTCCTCCTGCTATACATCTGATTGATTTTGTGATTCCATCAGGGTGGCTTGTTTTTTGAGTTAGTTCTGTACTGCTTCCTAGTGGGTACAGCTGCCTCTATGCAGCTATTAACATGCTTGTACAGAGTTTCTGTGAACAATTCTCCATAAGCCAATGTGTTCTCAGGGTTTATAGGGGCTTGAAATGTTGCCAGGTTCTCACTTAATAGCAGGAGGCTAGCCTTAGAATAGTTCCTGAATATTCCCAGTTTAGCTGGGGGACCAGGTTGTATTTTTACTTCAAAGGAGAGCATTGTGTGGTACTTACCAGGGAAGGAATTATAGTAGGGGGTGTGCAACAGTCTCCCATATTAGGACTAGATCCAGTATGGTTGCATCCCTGGTTGGTTTATTGGCTATCTGGTCCAGGGAGTTTGTGTTTACAAAATCTCTCTGCATGTACGTTTGATGTCATATAGGATTCCCAGTTAATAGTGGGGTAATTAAAGTCACCCATGAATACGGTATTGGGGTGAATTGTTAGTGTTTCTAATAAGTTTAAATACATGGTATGGATTTTCCTTGGTCATAGAGGGGAGACCTATAGCTGGCAAGGAAGTGGTATTGGATTTTACCTATAGTGATTTGAACAAGGAGCAGCTCAAGTGCATTGTCCTGTTTGACCAGCCTTGAAGTATATTTATTTTTGATGTAAATAGAGACACCTCCACATTTAGTCCCTGCCTGTGAAGTAGCTGGTCTAAATGTGTGTGAAGGCATTATAACCTTGCACTGTTGGTGTGCTGTCCACGGCTTTAAACCACATCTCAGAGACCTCGCACACATCAGCATTCTTTATGGTAAAGAGAGCTTTCAGGGAGTGGAGTTTTTTGTTTAAGCTCCTAGCATTGAGCAGTAATACCTTTAAATTTTCTTTGTTTTTATTTGCTATTTTGGAAGTGCTTTCAGTCTGGCATTGCCTAAAAAAGGCACTATGGGGAAAGACAATGTTTTAGCCAATATTCAAAAGCCTAGATGGGAGAGGTAAAGATCCTCTCTGGCAAAGTAGAGTGGTCTGTTCACCATCTCCTTCCATGCTGACAAATATTGCACCCCCTTAGAATGACACCAGAAACTAAGCCAATTATTAAAGTCAATCATCTTTTGTTCATATTGTGACATCATCCTTGGAGCAGGTAAGATACTGCTCAATGCTAGGCTCATACAAGCCTGAGACACATATTCCGAGAGCTCTATGATGTCTCTCTTCATATAGTCTAGGAAGGTTTGTCTCAGGTCATTTACTCCCACATGTACTATAAGTGAGTCATACTGAAAATTGTGGTCCAATGACCTGAGTGCATGCGTAATTTGGTGGATCCTAGCCCCTGATAAGCAACTGACCTTAACTTTCTCCTTACTCAGCCTGGTGAGAGGGACATCAGTGTATCTCACAATGGAGTCTTCAATGACTAGAATGTTGGATTGTGTAGTGACTTACTTTATGGGCATAGAGGTAAAGGCTCCATGAGATGTATCTGTTTGTGTTGATGTGAGTGTTGTTTTAAAAGAATGTGTTTGGGGCTGCTGAGGGTATTTCTTATGTGTACTTTGTTTAGGAGGTGTTTGTGGTTTAGGAAGATGTAAGTGTCTCAACATATGTGGGTCTATATGTCTGCTTTGAATTGTGCATGATGGGTGCACCATGTGTACTACTGACAACCTTACTGACATTATGAGTACTTTTATGTGAGAGGTTTGCCACCAGTGATGTTGTATAAATGCATCTCTCACATACCATATCAGTTTGTTTGAGAATTAACTGGTTGTCAGTAAACATGAGGCAATTTCTACATTGCCTCAGGATGCTCATATCCATCAAACTGGCAATGGAGATAGTAGGAAAGTTCATATCCATGGCAGCCATTTTTTATTGATTGGACTGTTGGAGTGAGAATATCAATCACTGTCAGGAGTATCCGGTTTGCAACTATGTGGACAGTGCTTGTCACTGCAAACTAGTTGTCCAGTGTGCAACTAGATATTGAAGAAATTTCAATTGTGCTTTTACAGAAAAAATGTCACTCAAGGTGTCTGAGTCTGTACAGAGCACTGCCAAACACTTGAGTGTTAACTAATACGTAGACCCTGAAATTTTAAGGATGAAGTATTTAGGCATATATTCTGAAGTTAGAAACAAATCAAGCAGTACTTACTGAAAACAAAGAATTAGCTTGTCAAGAATGATGAAAAGAGGGGAGTAGCATGAATAGCTACTGCCTGGCTACTACTAATGCTGGTCTCACCACAGCTTCACTCTGTTGGGATACATTACTCCTTTGCTTCTTCTCACACCAGAAGCAAAATGTTAGCACCAACCCCAAGAAGAGAAGCAGGCCACAGCCTGTTTGGTGATCTACAGTCATGTCCCAGATAATGCAAGGGTCTGTAGGCTTGTAGCCTTTTTCTGGTAGATGCCTCAAATAGCAACCAGATCAATCAGGTACATTAAGCACAGACACTAACTCTCCAACCAGAAACAGTCAGAAATCAGTGCACTCTGCTCCTACTCTCACCAGGATCAGAATATAAGCACAGATTCCAAGCTATCACCTATAAAGCAGTTATTAGGCTTTCTGGTGATCAGCAGTCTCCAAGAAATAATGTAACTGTACTCCTCCTCTCACCAAGAGAAAACAGAAGCACTAATCCCAAGATGACTACTGACAGGCAGAATATGGGCTCTCCAATAACTGGTGGTCTTACAATAGATGCTTAAAGGTAAGATGAAAAAAATGGTTTATCCTAAACACTGCAGTGTGCATTAAGCAGTTAGATAAAAAAGTGGGTAACTTAAGTTTTAGCTGTCTAAAAAGTTAAGTTTTAGTAGAGAGACACTATTTTTAAAAGATCAAATGAAAGTGCACTTAAACAAAAGTGCACTTTTGTGAACACTGATTCACCAAAGCATGGTACAGTGGGGATAATGAAATATATCCTTTTCCCCACTGTAGTGTGATCTTGGAGTTAGTATATATAAGTAGTGGGGTCGTGGGGGTGCAGCTGCCCACATGGGGGTAGAGGGTAGCTTGCTCCTCTTCAAAAATGTGTTTTTTTCCCCCGATTTGGTGCATCAGTGTTTGCGAAAGTGCACTTTTGTTTAAGTGCACTTTCACTAAAGTGAGTTTTGCTTTCTGTTTTTTGAAAAAGTGTTTTTTTGATAAAGAGAAGTAGACCCATATATTACACAAACACACATGCATATGTATATATGGTTACCCATCAAAACATCTACTCCTCATAACATCTAAAGTCAAAACATCAAGACCATAACATCTAAACTTCAAAACATCGAAAAGTCATAAAATCGAATCTCAAAACATTGAAAACTATAAAGCAACTATAAATAACATTCCACACACTGTTTACTACGTTTCTGCAGGGGGGAAAGCCCCCCTGCACCCCTCAAGTGTGGGGCAATACAGTAAGGGAAAGGTTAATTTCCTAACTCCACTGTAGTGCAGTCTTGTAGTTGGTCTACTTAAGTAGGGGGTGTATGGGGGGTGAAGCCCCCCACCTAATGTAATGTTTAAATTCATTATTATTATTTTTTTTTTTTTATAGGAACAGCGATTTTTTTCCCTTGTAAAAAAATCTGTGTTTTGACACTTCAACATTGTAAGCTTTCACTTAAATAGGGTCGATCAATCACCGTTTGCTTTTTTAAGCATTCGGTGATTTAATATAGACCCGTATACACACATGCATACATATACATACACACACACACACACACACACACACACACACACACACACACACACACACACACACACACACACACACAAAGCCATTGCTAAACTTAGGTCTCTATAAAAGGAATATGAATCATAATATCTTAAATTATATCTTGTTAGAAACATATTTAATTCAAATAGATAAGAACAACCATAAGTATGTGTTAAAGGATCTTTTGTGATGGTTTGTATGAGTTGTTAATTGCTTAGAACTAACAGGGCAATGGTGTATGAAAATATGAAATAACTGTTAAGTCCTATATAAAGATAACTCTATAATAAATATCTAAATCATCTGAGTTGTAGTAGCTAATATTAAAGTTAAATTCACAGAACAGTCCTGCAGGATAACATCCATACAAACATTTATTTCCAATTACTGTCATCACTGTAACTTATAATTTTTCAAAAGTTAGTGACTGTAGTGTGAGAGTTTGCATGGTGTGTAGCTGCATGACATGTATGAAAAACTTTGTAAGTTAAAAAAAAAAAAAGGTTTTACCTCTCAGTAGAAGCTTTGAGAGATTTACTACTAGATGTGGATGAAGTGTCAGTTTTTGTCTTCTTTTTCTTTGAGTCTGTCCAAAAGGTTTTCTCAGATGCAGTGGCGGCTGGTGACTTCAAATCAAAGGGGGGCTGCAGGAGACAGCTGGATGGGTGTGGCCAACAAGACAGGGTGTGGCCAACATGATGGGGTGTGGCCAACAAGATAGGGTGTGGCCAACAAGACGGGGTGTGGCTATGGTGCAATCGGATCAATGCTTGACATACTTATTTACATGAAATAAATGCTCAGTCAGTATGGCGCATGCTGAATAGTCTACACAGCACACATTGTTACATACACACATTGGTTTGAACACTTACCTCTGCGGTATACTGCAAACAGTACTTCATACTCCGTTTCTGCACCTGAGGAGAAGCTGTGGTCTGGAAGCTGTGGTGCACCTGAGAAGCTGTGGTCTGGAGGCTGTGGTCTGGAACACATCAGGTCATACTGGATTTCTCCCACCCCCTTTTTCATGGAGGCTCAAAAGGGACAGTTTAAAGTTTCCCAAAGCAAATAATATTCACGTGACCCCCAGCTGGTTCCAAATAAGTGCTTGTAGTCTTTCAGTTGTTCCAGTTAGGGGTTTGAAAAAAAAAAGTGGAGAGGAAAATATTCCACCACAGTTGCTGTTTCCTATGACCAGACCACACCTTGATTTTATGTGTGTGTGTGTGTGTGTGTGTGTGTGTGTGTGTGTGTGTGTGTGTGTGTGTGTGTGTGTGTGTGTGTGTGTGTGTGTGTGTGTGTGTGTGTGTGTGTGTGTGTGTGTGTGTGTGTGTGTGTGTACTAGGACATACAGTTAATGCTATTAAAACTATGCATTGTATAACAGAAGCCTGATGCTTAGGATATCTAATTGGGAAAGGTATGATGGGAGAGGAGTAATTAGATCGCAAACGGGAAACAAATGTCAGAAACAGGCCTGTATCCAGTACAAAATAACCGCTGAAAACATTTTTAGAACTAGCAGGTTGCTATAGAAAATTCATACCTATCTTTTCTGCCATAGCCTAAAAAACTAAAGAAAGGGTCTCCGGTGTGTTATACCTACTATAATACTTAAAAGGATATGAATGTACCATGCAAAATAATGTCTAAAGGTATACTGGTGCTATACAAGCCTCCATACTGAAGTTTGCTGTCTCATAATTACAAGTACAGGTCCTGTTTCATGGAATCATCTGTTTGGTGGCAATCCATCCATCCATTCATCCATCTATCTCTCCATCCATCCACAACTCCTTTTTCCCATTTTTTCACATGGGGTTGGGGTGTCACTTCACCAGTGATGCATAGCCATCATAATCTAGTTAAACAGTGGTAGTCCAGTGGGCTTAAGAACTGGGCTATTTTATTCCCCAATGCTACAGTCATGGTTATGAAGTAAGTAATGTATAAATAACATCTGCTGCAAAAATCATTGGCTTAATGTTCTTCAGCTACAGTTCTCTAAGTTGCAGACTATTCCAAACCACAATAAAACTTCCATTCTGCAATTTAATAGTATATTGTTTAAATGCAAGATAGTTCCTTCAAATCCTCTGAATAGTCACCTTTCTTATGCAAAGAAATGGCAAAATGTGTGTTTCTTTGTTAAATGAATTTTGAACCCATTTCTAACAACCAGGCTTTCCAAGGTAATCACACATGTATGGTGTATCAGATTAGATCTTCTCATTTTACATATTCTCACCAGACATACCGTCCTACTACTGTTGTGACCCACAATATTTTATTTCTGAGGAATTCTACCCCGCTGGCTTCTAACTGGACAATGTTTACATTCCATACTGAGTATATCCAAAAACTTGTTCTTGTGCACAGTGCAAATGCTGAAATACACTGTTCCTGAGTAATGGTTATTTAGGTTCTGGCATTGGCATACTTGGGTTCTTGTGTTTAGGGCTAGACCTTGAGCAGATTCTGTGTTGTATAGATGATAGGCAGGTGGTATTGCCTATATACTGTGTGCTAATGTCTGATTTGTAATATACACAGTCTATGCATATGCTTGTATCCTCTATGTGATGGTGAACAGGGGCTACAGTTCTTGGATCCACTCCATTGTCCACAATAATCTGATGGCCACCATGAAGATATGGTCTCATGATACACACTTATGGCACCAAGTAGACTGAAACATAAAATATGCACACAAATATATCAATAAAAACTAATTAAATGAAGCTTAGCCTTAGTTAAAAGCATGCAGGAAGTATGCACTCCTGTTTTGGGCTATAGGCTACACCATCCACACTCAAAACTATGCCTCACGTTGAATACACACCAAACAGGGGTGGAGCCTATCTTCACAGCCCCCTTTTCCACTTCCCTCGAGAAAAAGTGCCTTCCACTGTTCCCTTCCCCACATGTATATGCACACACACACGCACACACACACACACACACACACACACACACACACACACACACACACACACACACACACACACACACACACACACCCCACTCACATACAGTGTATTTTCCAGGGAAGGCTGGTAATATTTTTAAATGCTACAGCTGTCTGCTCTGGCCAATGGTAGATCACTATCACCACTCACAGATTACCTGACTAGAGAACTCCAGTCACTTTTCCTACTCTTGAAAAATACACCAAATAACTATAAATACAAGTAGTAATTTATAACAGAACAGCATGCCTCTCAAGTGTACCTTTTTACAAGAAACATACCTCATTTGGGGTCTTAAAAATCATGTTCCTCGAAGTTCTATCTACAGTGAAAGGGTCTGTCACACTTTCAGTTTTAACTGATATTCATGGTAAATAGAAATTAATTGTATTAATTCATCAAAAGATCTTTCTTTATAAGTAAAAGCAGCATATTTTAACCATCCTATGACCTTCCTGGTTGAAGTTTTTAGTATGTGTTCCATATTTTGCTCATTTGTTCCACATTGTGAGGGCTGGTGTTCCTTATTTTGTTGATGGAAGGTTGAGAGCTATGCAGAACAGTCTGACCAATGATGAGGATACCAGCAGTCACCATTCACAGTAAATACCCTCTTATCAACTAATAATTAAGCAAATAAATTTGCCACAAGCTCTTAAAACTGAATAAATAAAAATTATTTGCTTAAAAAAGATGTCAGACAGTACAGTTAAAAGTTAAATATTCAGAGAAATACATAATTACCCATTTAAGACAGAAAATAACAGATTGAGCTACTGTGTCTTATCTACATTGTTTGAATTTTCATCTTGAGAGGCAGAGACAAAAATGTAGGCATCCTGTTCATTAATATATGCAGCAGCAGCAGTGAAAATTATTCAGGACGTGTGGCACACAGTGTCAGTGGAACCAGTGTCTTCAGATGTACAAGAGTTGATACTTACAGTTTGAGTTTCAGCTCGATTACCTAGTTCCCCCAACTACCTCCTGCAGAACAGCACATCAGCACACACAGTCTACCTCTCTGACCAGTTCCTAGTAAATACATAACCTTTTCTATAATTGCTGCATTGCAGTTAATGTAAAGCTGTTTAAAGTATCATCGCTGGACATTGAACTGATTTATTATACAAATAACAGCAAGGTGAGTGCAGGTACTTGCTCAGAGCCACGTAAGGTGTCACAGTCTAATTTGTTCCCCTCTATTTGGCACTCATTAGACCCATTATAGAGTACAATCCTCCATTTGGAATGTACCTCACAAGACATCTACAGAAACTGAAAAGGCCACAGAAGTACCTCACAAAGGGGATTCCTGGCCTCAAACAGATGCCCTACACTGACCGTCTCAAAAAACGCCAGCTTTACTCTGTAGCATATCACCTACCCTGAGGAGATCTCTGCCTAACATAAAGCTATGTTAAACCCAGAGCTGTTGGACATGGTACACCTTAAGAAATCCCAATCCCTCCGAGCTACACGATCTAGGGACCTAAACCTTGTCACCACAATAAACAGGACATGCTGGAGGGATAGATTCCTGTCCCAGAGACTTCCTATACACTTGAACAAGCTATCCATCTATGTCAAGCAAAATTCCTCAATAGCACTCTTCAAGAAAAATCTTGATGAGTGGATGGAAAATAGGAAGTACACCCCGGGGATCACTTTGGTGGGTCTGCTCAACAGGGGCACAGGAAAATAACTTTCTTGGGTGGCGTAAGCCAGGGAACCTTGTTGGCTAGGGTTACTTAGGCCCTTGAGCCAATAGCATAGTACATACCTATAAACCTATGAACCTATAATATAGACCCCTCTAGGTTAGGGTATATGTGTGATCTCGGAGTTAGTATACATAGTTAGCAGTGAGTGTGGGGGTGCATCTCCCCTCATTGGGAGTGCAGGGGGCTTGCCTTCCCCTGCAAAAAGAACATGTTTTTGCTGTTTTCTAATTGTTGCTGATTTTGCATGCAGTGATGGTATTCCTCAGGCATGGTCAACATTTGCATTGCTAACCTTTTGTTGTTTATATTCCAGTGTTTAGCAGTTCCATATATATGACATGACTGTGCATTTTTATGATGCTACTTTATATTTATTAAGGCATAATAATACATATATGGCCCCAGCATTTATTGCTTTAATGACAGCATACACTCCTGGTATTAACAACTGCAAAACAGATAAAAAGATCTAAAATATCTATCTGGCATCAGTGCATCAATAACATTCAGAACAAAACAATGTCATGAGCTGTAGATATATATATATATATATATATATATATATATATATATATATATATATATATAAAACCCTAACTGCATAAAGTATCCTTCCAAATCAGTAAGTCCTAAACCACATTTACCTTGCTATCTTGGATAGAGCAAGGTTTTATCACACTTGTTGTACTAATGTGTATCTTTTCCTTTTTGGTTCAATTTTATTGCTTTCTTAAAAATATAATGCATTTTGTTGTATATCTGTCGTGTATACATTCTTCTTCCGCTAATAAAAATAAGCGCAGTTTGCTTGCATAGTACACAGTTTTACAGGCTGCTCCCCAAATAGCATACCAGGATCATTAAACAAATTTTTAATGTCTTCAAATCCACAAACAGTTTTTGATGTAACGTCAGGTTCAGATCTCAACTACAAATAACTTAGGAATGCAATTGCTCATTTTGTATCTCTAAAACATCACCCACAAAACAATTTTTGTCTTGTTCTTTCAACAGAAGCACTTGTAAATCATCTTGTCAAATAGTTATCAGTCTTTTAACAGATTCAACACTGTAGTGATATCACTCTGACCGGACACGAATAGCAGAATATATACTTACTTTAATTCTTCACCTTCACTCTGTTCTTTTCTTCTTTTCTTTCTTTTTTCTTCTTCTTTCTTCTTGTTCTTCTGTTCTTCCTTCTCTCTCTAGCACACCCAAATAAGTAAAATCCCGTCCGATTCCAATCCAATTAATGCCAAAACAAAAAAAATTATTAAAAAAGCCAAAAAGGTCAATCCACAAAGAAGCCGACAACTGACTGACTGATTCTCGCTCTTTTCCCAGCACATAAAGCCCGGGAAGAGAGTGACAACCAATCAGCAGCATTTAGCCCAGCAAGCATGTCATGACGTGCCTGCGGACGTCGCAGTCCGAGCCCCTTCCAATTCTATGCGGTTTGGAACCGCATTGACTTCTGGGCATCACAATGATGCCTTCATTACTCCTCTGGGCTGCAATGAAAACAAAAAAAAAATAAGCTGTTTAAAGCCGCCGCAGCCCGAGGCGGTTAAAGTGCGCAATGCGCATGCGCGTACTTCCGAGTCGCGGACTCTAAATTTTTTTTAAAGTACAAAAAAAAGTTTTTTTTTTTTTACATTATTTTTTAAAACACTAACAATTACTACTATTTAGCTGAGGGGGCTGCAGTCCGGCAGTCCGATGCCACGAGCCGCCCCTGCTCAGATGATATCTTTAATGAAGAGAAGGAAACTTCCATGTCCTCAGAGACAGTGATTATGTTGTTGTTTTTGGTATAAGCAGATGCCTCTTCAAGACTATTACATTTTCTTGTTCCATTAGACAGATGCATTTTTATTCTTGCAGGATACAAGATTTGTGTTTTGATATTATTTTGTTTGGGTCCCTATTAATTATTCAAACTTTTTAAAGTTCAAATGTCATATGGTCGACACCATATGATCGAACTTTAAAAAGTTTGAAGGTGAAAAGCAATGGCTCCGTATGGTGCAGAATGGGGGCGAGGTGCAGGGGGTCTTGCCCTCCTGCTCAGAGCATTGAGGTGAGTTTTTTTTTAAATTTTTTATTATATATTCGATGTTTCAAACTTCACTCATTATGTTGTCAAACATATGAGGTTTGAAGTTTTGAAACTTCAAATATATAATATAGACCCATTTGTTTTAGTAGCTTTTACAAAAGGCCAGCATTTTTTTTCCTTATTTTCAGTACTCTTGCAGAATAATCATTGTCAAATCTAATAAAGTTTTAATTATATTTTAATGAAGCTTTCTGCCAAGATGTTTTAGTATAAGGTCTTTATCTATATAAAAGAGGAATTTTGTAATAATTGACCTTGGTGCTGTAGAAGAGGAAGCTGAAGCTGACTTACCTAGTGCTCTATGGGCTTTCTCAATTCCATATGAAAGCCCAGTGTTTCAGGAATCCAGGAATTCAAAAATGTAATAATGTAATTTCCTTCTGTTTTCTAGGGGAGACCAAACATTCTTATATTGCACCTTTTTTCTCAGTTCTCAAGGTCATCAAGTTTATTTATTAACCAGGTGTTTTGTTTAAGCATAAAGTCAGTATGTTGCTCACCTTCTTTAAGCCTCCCATCCATATCAGTTAGTGCAACTTCCATGTCAGAGATTTTACTCTGGTGCTGCTGTAAGAGTTCCTTGAAAACTTATGTCTGCATCTCGTTCTCTAGAAGATTTTCTAGATTTTGCTGGAAGTTATCTATTTTCATAGATAATGTTTGCAGAGTTAACATTAACATTTGTATGTCCTTCTTCAGTGTTGAATCCATTTCAGAGTATTTTGTGCTTCTCGTTTTGTTTCTAATATGTCTCAGGTAATTTGACAGGAATTTCTTCAAAATAATGTTCCAAAGTTGAAAGGTAAATTAAAAATGTTGGTTACTGCCACAGCACGCTTGCTTATAAAAAAGATAAGTAAATGCGACAGCACGCTTGCTTATAAAAAAGATAAGTAAATGACCACAGCACGCTTGCTTATAAAAAAGATAAGTAAATGTATACACTTTTGTACTTGATAGTATGCTGCTCACAACATGTTCTTATATTTACTTCAATTTTTATTGTTTCTTATGGAATGAAGTTATTTTAATTTTTTAAAAGTAATATGCATACACCATTGTTTATTTCTGTTGCATCTTGAGATGATTTTATGTTTATATATTTAGTTTTTAGGTTTTATGGCGCTTCTGCTTTAAAAGTTGGTTGATTAATTAACATGCAGATATTTAAAGCACATGGTTCCTGTGCTTCCTGTTTGTGATCTGAAGAAGCTACTAGTTAGTGAAAGCGCTTATCGTGGTTTATCTGTGTAATAAACTGAATTATTTGTCTCAGAAGACCGGATTACTTGGATTTTTTACACATAGAAGGTTATTTCTCACTCTGTCAACGCTTGCTTGAGTTATTTATCCATTTACTAATGTTCCAAAGTTGTTACAAGTGAAGTTCAAAGCAATATTGACAAGATTTTGTAAAGTTTTGCTGATATTGTTGACTGAATTCCTGTCTGACTAAATAATTTTACAGAACTCTGAAATTAGGCTGCCTTCAGTTGGCCATCTTGGCTCCACCCCCTACCATGAATTTCTGACAGGTTTGAAATCTGAAAATCCACTGTCTGTCATTATTGTTAAATGAAACCCTAAATGATGTGCCAGTGATTGTCCAGATAACCAGAAATGATAAAAATTGGACTGAAAATGAGGCGCCATTCTAAATGTAACCATCAATGATGTGAAGAGGGATGCCTCTCATGGCCGTAAAGATTCCTCTGCCTCAAATGTGCATGGGCCCTAATGACGAGCTCAGGCCTGATCATAGCCCAAAAAAGAACCCACCCCGACCGGCACTTACAAGTGAAAGAAGGCCATCAATGGCACAAAGAACCAAGCCACCTAGAAAGAGTAAGAGGGTTCAAGCAATACCTGAGTCACTCTGTAACATCCCTGAAAATCCATGATAGCCAAGAGAAATTAATCCATGTAGAGCAGATAATATCCCATTACAAAGCGTTCACAAACAAAATTGCACAAGAGCCACTAAGCCTACACCCATGTTGATATACTGATATTTTATGCTCCCACATAATTTCTCTGTTCCAGGTAATTTCCCCTGGCTAGTAAAATTATCAATTTCTTCTCTCCCCCACAAACAAATGGTACCTAGTGTGTCCTCTTACTGTAGTGTCTAATCATCCTAAGCCTGTACCTTTTAGAATGACAATAAGCAGGTCCTGACACCATCAAATCCTGTAAAATTCCTTTACCCTTTGTTATGGCAATGGACTCTAGAACGAATGATTCACTTGATTAATTAATAGCTTACATTATTGATATTATCAAAACAAACTCCCCACAATGGTTAAAATGTCACCCAGACATGCACAGTAACCACAGGCATTACATACAGGTACCTGAAAGCCTCGCAAAACATCTGAACTGCTCTTCACAGACCCAGACATGCCACTTCCTAACTGCAACTGAAAACCACCATCTAGTGACTGCAATCCATAGAAAATCACCAACGACTACAAGATCCATGACATGCAAACCAATGCATGAGGCAAGACCTGGGCACTCACACCTGTGAGAGAAATCGTACCATTGTTTTTTTTTTTTTTACTACATCAACACTGGGACTCCTAATTCAGTCAGAAACAGTTAACAGGTGCAATGCACGACCAACAGCCATTAAAAATCAGCTAAGCTTTCACAACAAACAACAGCAACCCTTTTTGCTTCACATCAAGAACCCCCTCATTCTTGCCAGAGGTTTAATCTTTAAAGACAGTAATTCGCATAAATTTAATTTCACAGATTCCCACGGTGCCATCAGGCAGGACATCTATGCCCCTATATTTTATTATTGCCCTTCATATATACAAGTCTGATAGCAGAGCACCAGCCAAGAACTCTCCTTTCTAGGCTACACTTTGACCCAAAACTCTTCTTAATGTTGAAGAAGCCTCCACATGGACACCAAGTGAAATCTCTGGTTGTAGAAAAGATTTTTAACCAGCCGCTACCACTCATCTCATTCACATAATACTACTTAAATGACCCTGCAACCCCACCAAACATGCAAACCACCAGGATGACTCTCTCTCACAATCCCCAAACAACCACCCTAGAGAGATAGGAGGAGAAAAAAAACTAATTTTACTAACCAAGCCACATCATGTCCCCACTCAAATCAAAGGCCTACCTGCACCAAAATACCCACAGGATGTCTAGGACATGGTACCTGCCATAAAAAGTTCATGCCAAAATGTGATTCTTTACCAAGTTACACTTGCATAAACCACTTAAGACCCTCCCTACCCTTACCTAATTTCCTCTCAATCACCCCTCATTCCCATTTAACCTTTTCATCCCCCTACCCTCTTAATTCCCACTACTGTATTTATCTAACTCCCTCTGAAGATGTCCCTGGACAAATTGGTTTGTTACCAAACCTCTTTTGTACACATGCTTATTCTCAGGATGCTCAAACCTGACAGTAATTTCAGTAACTGACACAAATTGCAGTCTCTGCAAGCATTAGCTCCTACCCTGTTGGTGAGTACTGGTCTCTTATGGAATGGTGTATAACACAGCATTTTTCTCAAAGAGACATTGGGCAGGATTCACGAAGGCTTGCACGGAGTCTAAGAGTAGTGTAAGACTCCATGCAGCCTTCGCGATCCAGGAACAGCCCAAAGTCCGTGTGAGAGACCAGCTAAAACGTCTCTTACATGGAGTGGGCGTGGATAAGCTAATCACCTCACTTGCAGCCGAATAGCATGCAAATGAGGTAGATTAGCGATCCAGGAAGCCCAAAGCAGCCCGTGTAAGAGCCATTTTAGCTGCAGAAATGTACTCAGTTGACAACTGAGTACGTTTCTGCAAAAACCACAATGGAGCCATGTCAGCTCCAAATAAAGGGTGCATATGTGTCAGGCAGCATGCCAATGGCCAAATATGTGGCCATTGGCAAGGTACCCCGATGCAAATAGGAGAAATAAATGTGTTTAAACGCAGCGCAGCCCCGCGCAAATGGGCTGCGCTATATAAAACATAAAATGAAGGTTATAAACCCACAAATGTGGGTTTTATGCAATACATGGATTTACAATGCAGGGACCAGCAGACCAAAACAACATGGCCACTGTGTAGTGGTTGCTAAGGGGGGAAGCTGAGTCTAAGACATGTAACTAAGCATTAGTAGGCAATCTGATGCAAATGAGTGTTAGGATACTGAATTCCACTGTCACATAGCAAATGAGCACATTCTGAGTAGTGTAAGAGTTACATAAGGGGGAGGAACAGAGTAGGAGATAGGTGACATCACAGGGGGGAATGGCAGAAAGAAATGCAGTTCATTGGAGGCCAGAGTTACATGACAGATGTCAGACACATATCATGGAAAGAGGAGTGCCACAACATAAGCATGGGAAAGTCAAGAAATGGAAGGTGTACACTGTTGCCTACACCAAAGTTTCTTGCTGGGCGTGCATGCGCATGTGTGCATGCCATGAAGCGCGAGTAGGACAGTGTGCATGCGTGTAAGACAGACTAAGCATGTGGGAGTGTGTTGCTAGATGTCTAACACTGTTTGCGCGGGTGTGCACGTGTGTAGGGAAGACTTAGCATATAGAAGCCTGTTGGCATACCTGTAACACTGTTTGAGCTGGTGTGCGAGCGTTTTAACCCGAATAAGCAGATTCTGAACCGTGTAAGCATGTGTGCACTCGTGTAAGCCACTGTGAGCATGTTTCTGCTGGTATGCATGCTGCTCCCCCCCTGAGGAAACAGAAAGGAAAAAGGAAGCAACAGAATTAGTAGGAAGCTAGCAGGGAATACTGTTGGAGCTAGCAGGTGAAAACAATTAGAAGCAGGCAATTACACAGGCAGAATAGTAGCTCAGCCCAACACTTAAAACTCTGCAAACAGCAGTGCAAGATGTTTCTCACAAGAGACACTGCAAGACAGGAGTAAGCTATTAGAAGTGAAAACTGAAAAAGCTGAACTCAGAGCAGAAATGTTAGGGGCTGCCATAGCTGCATAATGAGACATAGGCGACTTGCTGAGGGTGGTGACAATGCAGATGATGCCAGGCAACCCACAGTGAGGAGACGGAGAAGAGTGTACAGGCACAGGGTCACCTACCACGGGTTACATGAGCTGGAGATAGTAGAGCGCTATAGAGTGGACAGAGACCTCCTGCAGATAATAGTGGAGCTGTGCAGGCCACGCCTCACACACAGAACCAACAGAGGGGAACCCATCCCAGTGGAAACCGAGGTATGAGATGGCCTAAGAATACTAGCAACAGGTACCTTCCAGAGACCAACAGGTGATATGATGGGGATATCACAGGCATCAGCCATCAGGGTACTGCACCAGTTCCTGGATGCCATATCAGCACATGTCGGTGATCATGTATATTTCCCCAATGCCCGTGAGGTATTGGCCAGCAATATCTCTTCCAGCAAATACCGGAATACCCTGAGGTAGTGGGTGCAATAGACTGCACGCACATACGCATCAAAGCACCAGCCGGTGAGCGGGGTAGGGCCTACATTAACCGTAAGGGCTTCCCCTCCATCAACTGCCAGGTCGTGTGTGATGCCCAGGGCATAATAATGAATGTGTGTGCTGGTTGCCCTGGGAGCTACCATGATTCCCACATCTGGCATTTGACGCAGCTGTACCAGACATTTGCCAATGGGGACATCCCACACGGACACCTAGTGGGGGATGCAGGTTATGCACTGGAGCCGTGGCTGATGACACACATCAGAAACGCACACACACCTGAACAGGAAAGCCATAATGAGGCACACGCACAAACACGTAATGTAATAGAGCGTGTGTTTGAGCTGCTCAAGTCATGGTTCCGGTGTCTGGACACATCTGGTGGAGCCTTGCAGTACACACCAACTACATGTACCCAAATTGTCATGGTATGTGCTATGCTACATAATATGATCTTGCGAAAACAGCTGCAGCAGGACCAGCATAGGGCTGGCCCAAACAGCCCCCCACCATTGCCAAGGCCATCACAGGCAGAGAATGACTCGGAGGAGGAACAACCTGAGCCTGCCCCAGTAGGCAGAAGGAGGCGTTCCCAGTATACCCTGGCCTTGGCAAAGAGGCAATGCATAGCACATTCACTGGCTCAGTAGGAACCCTGGGAATGATACCCCCTCTGACTCACTCAAATAATAACAGGGATGTCTAAAATGACATGACCTGCTCACAAACATGTACAGGGAGTGTAATCTGTGCATCCGACAGAGGCAGCCCTGCAGCACCACCTGAGGCATGAATGCCATGTGTTAAGTAATGTAACACCATGTACTATATGTACACCTGAGGACCGTGACTAACATCCTACCCTCACCAAGCATCATGCCACAATATGACAATGAGATGATCAAGTGCAATAATTGGCTGAAGTATTGCAGTTAGTCAAAGGGGATCCAATGTGTGCCAGCCTGGGATGACATGCTGAGCATGACATGATGCTCCACCTGCTAGGACTGGAGTGCACCTATCAGTGCAGGCCATATGGATACTGGCAAAGGCTGTTGTTATCCACAGCGTGCCCTGAATAGGTAAGGCTCAAAACACAAACCTACCTCCATAGGTATCAGAAGGGATAAGAACCTAGATTTAATGCTACCCAATGCCAGAAGTCTAAACAGCAAGATGCATGCAGTCTAAACTCACCCAGTATGGAGAATGTTGATATCTGTGCTGTAACAGAAACCTGGGTCAAGGATCACAACAGCACCCTAATACTACCAGGTTACACCTCATACTGTGCTGTACAGCCTCAAAACATGGAACAAGCTACAAAAGGAGGGTGACTAGCAATAATTTTCAAGGATAACCACACACCCATGTTGGTACCACAACAAGAAGCAGCATGGACTAGCCATGGTCAAGTAACAGTGGCTAAAACTGCCCCCCAGTTTATAGCCTGCTACAGACTACCGTCCCAACACCGGGAACTGCACCTGGCCTATGTTGGAATACATGAATATATCAAGTCCTCCAAACCACATTATATTGGGTGACTGAAAATACCCAGACATAGACGGGGAGCATTATAAGAGCTCCAACACTGTAGGACAAAAGTTCATAGAATCCATAAACCAAAATGCAAAGGAGCAATGTACCACTCCCACAAGAGGGGTAAGCATACTGGATGTGATAATCAGCAACATGGGTACTGGATGGCAAGATGAGAAGTGTATTGCTCACTGGTAAGACCAGACCATAGAGTAATCACACTGGATATACACATCCTGACCACAGTCCCTGGCCAGAAAACCACAGTGAAAAACATGTGTAAAGCAAAAGTTGCACTCCTCCAAACTGATGTGGAATCCATTAAAGGTCCTGTGCAGGTGAAAAATATGGGCCACACCTCAGAACCTGTTATACAGGCATTCCATGAACACTGCCAGGAATGCTTGGATTATGCAATCCTAAATTAAAACAAGACACAATGCCATACACGCAGGCATCTGGCATGGTGGACACCAGCCATAACCAATCCATGCAAGAGAATGAGGAAGCTACTACATGATAGAGCAAACATAAAAAAGAAGTAATCACTGATCAGTAGTATGGCAATAAAATATGTCCACACATACAATCCACTAAGGCCAGCCACAACAAGTTGAATCTGTGAATCTTGAGGCAATGTTACACCTGCCCCAAGTACACAGACAACCCCCAACTCCCCCCAAGAAATACAAATACATGTGAGAGATGCAACCATCTATCCAAACTGGAGGCTGAGCTCCCAAAACTAGTCAGGAGGAGAAGGTAACCAAACACACCACAAACCCAGTCCCACATAGACCTATCACAACTGCAAACCAAAGACATAAACACAGAAAAACATTCCCGGAGGCCCGAATTACAAACACACCATACCAACAGAGGCCTCCAAAGCAGACACCCAATCAAACAACCTCCAAACATAGCACATGCAACACATAGTACACAAAGCTGGTGTGCCAAACAGTCACAGGCCAGAAGGAGAAACAACATGCCTGATACAGTTGTAATAGGTGACTCCATAGTGAGACACGCTGCTGTCCCGCACACCAGACTGAACAAGGGAAAGGGTACAGTAAGCTGTCTGTAGGCTGCTACAATACGCCACATAACACAAGTATGCAGGTCACCCCAAAGCAAGTAGAAATATGATGCAGTCATAGTCCATGCTGGTGTGAATGACCTGAGATGTACCTCTCCGGACTACATGAAAAGAGAAATAGATGAGCTCCCCGATTATGTAGTCCAGGCCGGTATGACACTGACCATTTGCAGCATCCTACCCTCACCAAGAATGATGCCACAGTACAAACACGGAATGATCAGTTATAACAAATGGCACAATTACTGGTGTCATTCCAAGGGGATCCAATGTCTGTCTGCTTGGGATATCATGCTTGACAAGCCACGCAGCTGTTCCAGGGATGGCTTGCACCTGTTACCCCTGGGCGTCTGGATATTGGATAAGGCTTTTGCCACCTCCATAGAGCCTTTCGTAGGCAAGGCTGAAAAGACTAACCCATCACCCTACAAAACATAAGTGGAAAGAAACATAAGGGTAATGCTGACCAATGCCAGATGTGTAAACCTCAATATGCATGCTCCCGAGGCCATCCCCAGTATGGAGAACATCGATGTCTGTGCAGTGACAGAAACCTGCTGCAAGCCTCCTGACAGCACACCAGCACTACCAGGTTATACCACATATCATGCGTTATGGCCCCAAAACCTGGAACAAAACATAAAAGGAGGGTGAGTATCCATATTCAGCACAGACACCCATACGTCCAGGTAAATGACAATGCACAAGGCATTGGAGTCAACCCATGTGCAACTAACCGTAGGCAAGACTGCTGTACAGTCTGTAGCATGCTACAGACCACACTCTCACACACAGGAACCCCACCCAGCCGTCCTGAAGACACAGGACAGTATGAATGTCCCACCAAATACCAAACAAGGTACTCACAAATTACCACATAGGTGGTAAACCATTATGTATGGAAGGAGTAATCAGGGACCTAGGGACACAAGGGGACAGTAACCTGTCATGTGACACTCATATTGCCAATGTGGCTAGGAAGACTGTCTATATTGGCCACCGTATCATGAAAGGAGTCACATCTATGTCAACAGAGGTTATTGTGCCCCTATACTGTTCTCTTTTCAGACCTATAATCTAGTACAATGCCTCATTTGGGATGTACCTTACCTGACACCTGCAGCCGTTAGAAAGACCTCAAAGGTACCTCACCAAGAGGATAAAGGGTCTCAAATATATGTCATATGCTGCCTGGATGTAGACACCCCAGCTGAATGCAGTCACATACTGCCTACACAGAGGCATTGTATGTCTGTTGTACAAGGCCATGTCCAACACAGGAGTAATGGACATGCTCCACCCCAGAAAACTCAAATCCATCGGAGCTGTGAGAGTGAGAGATATCAACCTCAACACATAATGAAATAGGATGTGCTGGAGGGACAGATACATAACCCAGAAGCTCCCCACACCCTGGAACAGAATCCCACTCCATGTTAGGCAGAGCCCCTCACTGACACTCTTCAACAGGAATCTTGCCAAGTGGATGGATGATCGTAGAGTTACACTGGGGGTCTTCACTGTGTCACATCCAGACAGAGGCACAGCAAAGCAAATCATAAATGGCCATAATATTCACATAGCAAGGGGTGGCAAAAGCCACACACACTCTGGCTAGGCTTACAAATGCCCTAGGGTGGATAGCCTAGTATGAACCTATGAACCTATGAAGATACAAATTGTACAGGACACTAAGGATAATCCCAAGGCTTCCACAACTGATGGTAGGAACCGTGTTGGGAATTCACAGATATGCTCTGAATCACACAAATATTACAAACAACATACCAAACACACACACATATTGCCAACATACATCCTGACAGGTGCAGTGCAACCCCCCCCCAGTATACAAAATATATATCCCAGCAGACTGATGGCCCCCTGACATTGCAGATGTTGAGGTAACAGCCAGCATCTACAAAGCAAAACACACAGCAGCAATGGTATGAGATGGTGTCCTGGGCTGAGTCCAACATGGACTCCAAGAAGACTGGAATGCCAAATCACACTACTACTCAATGTCAGCCTTACCACAGGATATGTACCCAAAGAGCAGTGTACAACAACAGTGGTCCTTCTCAACAAAAGTGTTGCCTGAATGGATACTGAAAACTACCACCCCAGAATCCTGAGAAGCTCGGTCTGCACAGCTATGGAAAGGATCAGCATGTACTGCAGACATAAAGATACTGGGGACCTACTGACACCGGACCCTACCCAGTGTGGCTTTCTTAAGTGCAGATCCTGCCCCTAAACATGTTTGACTCATTTGAAACAGTCATTAAGGTCATTGATGAGGGCAATGTGGTCCACACAGCGTAGCTGGACCTTGCAAAGGCTTCTATACAATACCCTACATGTTCATTATAGATATGCTCACCAGCTTAAATATAAACCCCTATGTCAGTAAAGGGGTTGCAAACCAGACCAAGGACAGAACTGACATGGTCAGACATGCTGCAGTCATGTTAGACTACAAACCAGATATAACTGGAATCCCACAAGGCTTGGTCCTGGGACCTCCCTCGTTTGGTATATATGTCCCATAGGTACAGGCCAACATGGAAGGACTGTGTCTGAACATGTTTGCAGAGGACTACAAACTGCCCACCATATCTGACCCTCCAGCTGACACAAGCATCACACAAAAGGGCCACATAGAAACAGACAACTGGTGCCATAGCCATGTCAGCAAGCTAATTGCAGAAAAGTGTATAGTCAACCCCCGTGGATATACAGTAAGTGCCCACCAATTACCACATAGGTGTTAACCCATTACGTACTTAACATGTAATGAGAGACCTGGGGACACAAGGTGATAGATATCCTGCATTGGACAAACATGTGGCTGTAGTGTTTACAGAAACATACCATATACCCACCTAATCATGAAGGTTGTCAAATCTAGATAAGTGGAAGTCATTGTGGCTCTGCAGTCATCCTTCATCAGCGTTACAATTGACTACAATAGCCCCTGTGGGATGTACCTCAGCAGAAACCTCCATCAACTGTAAAGTCCCCAACAGTACCTCACCAGGAGTATCAAAGAGCTTGCACAGATGCCTTGTGTTGCCTGATTAAACAAACTGCAGCTACACACACTGCCATACTGCCCACCCAGAGGCAAGCTGTGCCTGATGTATAAAGCCATGTCCAAGCTGGAATCAATAAACATGCTGCACCTTGTACAATCTGAATGGCAGTGAGCTATGCACATGACAGACCTGAACCCCAGCACTGACATACATAGGACAAGCTGTACTGCATGATCCATAACACAGAAGCCACCCCCACTCATGAGTAAACTCCCAGTACAGGCTATCCATAGAGTCACCCATCGATCCTCCTCAATAGGAATCTTGATGACTGGATGGGAGATGGTAGGTTTACCCTGGGTATCACTGTTATGTCACAGGTAGACAGAGGCACAGTATACTAACCATGACATATGACATGGCAAACTCCACTTACAATGTGTGTCGAAGGACAAACACACTTTCCGACTAGCATTAGAAATGGCCTAGGGCACATCGCAAGTGTTTGCAAATGTACACCTATGTTGTGGAATACACTACCAATGTTGGACGAGCCTGGTTTAAGTAGTTCATATCTGAACATAATGCAACATGGTCAGATGTGCACAACTGGCCCCTAACCAGGCTGTTGTGCTCACTATGGAAATGTAAAGCAGTGATAGGACTAAAGCCCAGGATACTGTCCACCACAGTCAAAGTACTGAACCAGTACACTATACGGTACTACAGTGTTAGGTCAGTATGAAAGGATGTTGACAACTGTATGCAAAGTATCCCATGCAAACCCTGCAGGCACAGTATAATCCCTGTTGTGTTCACACACAAAGCAGTCGGACAGTAACTACACAACATGACACACAACACACAACCATAAACGAGAGATATTTGTTGAAGTTCACACTCATCCACAAATGTGGTGGGCTGCAGAGTTCAGCATATGGAAAGCTCACACTGGGCATGCTCACACACTTTGATAAATGAGACATATGTCAGACAACATGCCATGGGAAGGCTGAACTGGGCATGCTCACACACTTAGGCCAAATCTCACTTTAGCAGTTGGCCACACATATCTGGTATTTGTACGTGTTATTCCAGGAACCAACCACATTACAGCAATCTGCCCAGTGCACACAGTTAAATTACTACAGAGACATACGTGATATAGTGGATCCCTCCCATATGCAAACATCTTCCACAGATACACAAGTTGTTCATACAAACAGGGAATTCTATGGCAATAAAGACCTGCAAACTGTCTATCAGCAACAAATAATGTGCATTTGACAATTAAACATATGGGTGTAGAGGTCAACACTAGGCTGTTTACCCTAGGGAATGACAGCTTAGCCAGAGTGTGCTTGGCGTCTGCCTCCCCACAGGATGCACATTCCCATTTCTAAACACTGATGATGTCAGCACCCTATAAGTACAGCAGGAGAAGGGAAACCTCTCAATAATGTGAATAGCATGCTCCGCTAATGCGTCCGTCTTGAGTGTCATAACATAGTTAGGTAGGGGTTTGAATCCTGCAAGTGTGTGTGTTTGGATGTGGGGGGTTAGTGTGGGAGCAATGTTGTGTGAGGGAAATGTCCCTTTTGGCAACTGGGAAAACACACTACAGGATGCACATTCCCCTTTCTAAACACTGATTATGTCAGCACCCTATAAGTAAAGCAGGAGACGGGAAACCTCCCAATAATATGAATAGCGAGCTCCGCTAATGCATCTGGCTTGGGTGTCATAACATAATTAGATAGTGGTTTAAATCTTGCAAGTGTGTGTGTTTGGAGGAGGGGGTTAGTGTGTGTGCAATTTTGTGTGAGGGAAATGTCCCTTTTGGCAACTAGGAGAACACACTACAGGATGCCCATTCCCCTTTCTAAACACTGATGATGTCAGCACCCTATAAGTACAGCAGGAGAAGGGACACCTCCCAGTAATCCGAATAGCGTGCTCTGCTAATGTGCTCGTCGCGAGTGTCATAACGTAGTTAGGTATGGGCTTGAATCCTACAAATGCTCACTATGTGTGAGTGGGGTTGGTGTGTGTGCAAGTCTGTGTGAGAGAAATGTCCCTTTTGGCAACTGGGAAAACACACTACAGGATGCACATTCCCATTTCTAAACACTGATGATGTCAGCACCCTATAAGTAAAGCAGGAGAAGGGAAACCTCCCAGTAATGCGAATAGTGTGCTCTGCCAATGCATCCATCTCAAGTGTCATAACATAGTTAGGTAGTGGTTTGAATCCTGCAAATGACAAGTGTGTGTGTTTGGCTGAGGGGGGTTAATTTGTGTGAGGGAAATGTTCATTTTGGCAACTGGGAGAACACACTACAGGATGCACATTCCCCTTTCTAAACACTGATGATGTCAGCACCCTATAAGTAAAGCAGGAGAAGGGAAACCTCCCAGTAATGTGAATAGTACGCTACGCTAATGCATCCATCTCGGTCGTCATAACATAATTAGGTAGTGGTTTGAATCCGGCAAGTGTGTTTGGATGAGGGGTGTTAGTGTGTGTACAATTTTGTGTGAGGGAAATGTCCCTTTTGGCAACTAGGAGAACACACTACAGGATGCACATTCCCCTTTCTAAACACTGATGATGTCAGCACCCTATAAGTAAAGCAGAAGAAAGGAAACCCCCCAGTAATGCTAATGGCGTGTTCTGCTAATGCATCTGTCTCGAGTGTCATAACAGAGTTAGGTAGTGGTTTGAATCCTGCAGATGGCAAGTGTGTGTGTTTGGAGAAGGGGGGTTAGTGTATGTGCAATTTTGTGTGAGGGAAATGTCCCTTTTGGCAACTAGGAGAACACACTACAGGATGCCCATTCCCCTTTCTAAACACTGATGATGTCAGCACCCTATAAGTACAGCAGGAGAAGGCAAACTTCTCGGTAATGCAAATAGCGTGCTCTGCTAATGCATCCATCTCGAGTGTCATAGCATAGTTAGGTAGTGGTTTAAATCCTGCAAGTGTGTGTGTTTGGATGAGGGGGGTTAGTGTGTGGGCAATTTTGTGTGAGGGAAATGTCCCTTTTGGCAACTGGGAAAAAAGACTACAGGATGCACATTCCCCTTTCTAAACAATGATTATGTCAGCACCCTATAAGTAAAGCAGGAGAAGGGAAACCTCCCAATAATGTGAATAGCGAGCTCCACTCATGCGTCTGTCTCGAGTGTCATAACATAATTAGATAGTGGTTTGAATCTTGCAAGTGTGTGGGTTTGGATGAGGGGGATTAGTATGTGTGCAATTTTGTGTGAGAGAAATGTCCCTTTTTGCAACTAGGAGAACACACTACAGGATTCACATTCCCCTTTCTAAACACTGATGATGTCAGCACCCTATAAGTACAGCAGGAGAAGGTATGTGGCATGGACAATGACCGAGTCATATGTGTCCATGCCTCTGACTGACCTGTATGTTTGTGTTATGTGGTGGACTATAGTGCCCCATGGGCATATCACTGTGACCTTCACCTTGTCCAGCCTGGTGAGCGTGACCTCACTGTACCGGACAATAAAGGTACCTAACACAACTGTGGCAGTTGTGTTGTCTAGCTGTACAGGCTGTGACTGTTCGGCACACAGGATTTGTGTGCTATGTGTTATGCGTGATGTGTTCAGGCATAACGTATGCCTGTGTGCCAGCTGCAGAGATGTCTGCAGCTCAGACAGGATGCTATTCTTAGGCTCCACGAATGGGCCAGTGTGTTCACGTGCTTGTATTGCTGTCAGTGTAGGTCTACATCAGACTGGTATTGTAGTCACTGTAGTATTTCATGCCACCTGACAGGTTATGCCAGTACTGGGTTCAGAGTGCTTAGTCCCCAGTTTGGCTATGTGGTTCCATCTCATACATGTGTTGTACGTCCATTTGTAGGGGAGAGGGTTGACTGTGTACATGTGGCAGCTGTGACATTGCCACATGACCCACATATTCCACAACTGTACCATAGAGGTGACTGACAACTGACCTTTGCACATGCTACCATAGCATTGTGATTGCCATGATGATTAACAGCACATAGGGCCAATGGGGAACAAGGTACATAGGTTCATAGGTTCATAGGTTCATACTAGGCTATCTGCCCTAGGGCATTTATGAAACTAGCCAGAATGTGTTTGGCTGTCGCCATCCATTGTAAATATATCTTGCCATGCCCTTTTACGAGGTTAGTATACTGTGCCTCTGTCTAACAGTGACACAGAAGTGATACCTGGGGTACACCTACAATGTCCCATCCACTCATCAAGCTTCCTCTTGAAGAGAGTCAATGAGGGACTCTGCCTAACCTGGACTGGGATTTTATTCCAGAGTGAAGTGAGCCTCTGGGTTATGAATCTGTCCCTCCAGCATGTCTTATTTATTTCAGTGCTGAGGTTCAAGTCTCTCAAGTGTGTAGCCTGATGAGATTTGCATATTCTCAGGTGCAGCATGCCCATTAATTCCGGGTTTGACATGGCTTTATACATCAGGCACAGATTGCCTCTGAACAGGTGGTATGCCACTGAGTAGAGCTGGGGTTTCTTTAACTGGTCAGCATATGGCATCTGTTTGAGCCCTTTGATCCTCTTGGTGAGGTACATTTTGGGGTCTTTCCAGTTGCTGCAGGTGTCTGGTAAGGTACATCCCAACAGGGGGATTGTTCTCAATTATGGGCCTGATGAGGGATGAGTAAAGAGGCACAATGTCCTCCCCTGATCTAGATGTGAATCCCTTCATGATGGGGTGGGCTATATAAAATGTCTTTCTAACCGCTTTGGCCACGTGGTTGTCAAATGAGAGATTGCTATCAACTTGGGTCTCCAGGTCCCTAATTACTTCTTCTGTACTTAATGAATTACCACCTATGTGGTTCTTTGTGGGCACTTTGTTTTTGCCAAAGGGGATGACTATACACTTTCTTGCATTCAGCTTGAGGCCATGGCTCTGGCACAAGTTGTCTGTTTCTATGAGGTCCTTTTGGAGGATGCTTGTGTTGGCTGGAGAGTCGATTATGGCGGCCAGTTTGCAGTCATCTGCATATTTGGTCAGCCACAGTCCTTCCGTGTTGGCCTGTACCTCCAATAAATATATACCAAACAAGAGAGGTCCCAGGACTGAGCCTTGTGGGACATCACTTGTAACTGGTTTGGAGTCTGGCATGGCTCCAGCAATTCTAACCATGTGGGTTCTGTCCTTGAGCCAGTGTGCAATCCATCTAGTGACATAGGGGCTTATATTTAAGCTGGTGAGCTTCTCTAGAATGCCCGAGTGGGGTATTGTATCGAAGGCTTTTGCGATGTCCAGGTAGGCTGTGTGGACCACCTTCCCCTTGTCAATGGCCTTGGTGACTGTTTCAAAGAAATCTACCAGGTTTGAGAGGCAGGATCTGCCCTTAAAGCCAAACTGGGTATGATCAAGTGTCTGTAGGTCCCCGATATCTTTATTTATGAGGTCCATGATGATCCTTTCCATAGCTCTGCAGACTGAGCTAGTGTGGCTTATGGGGCAATAGTGTCCAGGATCCATTGAGGCACCACCTTTCTGTAGAGGGACCACTGTTGCTGTACGCCACTCTTTGGCCACATATCCTGTAGTAAGGCTGGGATTGAACAGTAGTTTTATGTTTGGTTGTAGCTCTTCTTGGAGTTCATGTAGGACACAGCCCGGGACACTGTCTGGTCCCATTGATGCAGTGTGTACTGCTTTGAAGAGGGTGGCTCTTACCTGAGCATCTGAGATG
Organism: Protopterus annectens; assembly: GCF_019279795.1. Classification (NCBI taxonomy): domain Eukaryota; kingdom Metazoa; phylum Chordata; order Ceratodontiformes; family Protopteridae; genus Protopterus; species Protopterus annectens. Next base: position 1,334,927,292 of record NC_056744.1, on the reverse strand, counting down.
TCAGGGGGGCAGCACTCTGCTTGGATACATATTTGCCCTTTCGGTATGGAGGGGGATTAGAAGTTTGCGCTAAACCTGTCAGCTAGAATGTTGGCAATGTCTGTGGGTTTGGTGGTTCTATTGACATTTTGGACTACCTCTGAGCATATCTGGGTATTACCACCCAGGTTCCTAACATAACTGAAGAAAGCCTTGTGATTATCCTTAGTGTCCTGTGCAATTTCTCTCAAAGCTGGCCTTAGACAATCTTATGAGTGCCTGTAGTTATTTGCTAATACTGATCAGTGATGCCTTCCCTTTTTGGGATTTTGCTGTATCATTTAGTAGCTTCTTCCTTCTATTGTGTAGTCTGTTTATGGCTGGGGTCCACCAGAATGGACGTCTGCCTTTGGAGGATTGGGTCTTGGTTTTATTCGGGATCACATGATCCATGCATTCCCGAAGGTGTCCATAGAATGCGTTTATAGAGGAATATGCAGTCTGGTCTGTAGTTTCCACAGGCCCGGGGGCTTTGAAGGTTTCCACATCAGTTTTGAGGAGTGTGAATTTGCTTTAGAGAAGTTGTTCACTGTGGTGTTCTGGGCAGGGGGTCGGGTCGGGATGTGAATAGCCAGTGAGATTAGTTAACGGTCTGATCTTACCAGTGAGGGATACACTTCTGGTCTGGAGCATAGAGTCCCCATGTTGGTGATGATCAGGTCCAGTATGTTTCCCCTTATTGTGGGAGTGTTAACACATTGTTCCATAGCATTTAAGCTCATATATTTGAGGAATCTTTGGCCTAGGGTGTTGGAGCTAGAGTCATGCTCCCAGTCTATGTTTGGGTAGTTGACGTCGCCCAATATAATGGTGTTTGGAGAGACCTTCATATTTCCACTGTTCTCAGGAAGGCTGAGTGCAGTTCTTGGGTTTGGGAGGGTGGTCTGTAGCAGGCTATAACCTGGAAGGCAGTTTCACCAATTGTTAATTGCACATGGATAGTCTCTGATGCTTGGTGCTTTGCCACCAACCTGGAGGTGTGGGTATCTTTGATGAATATCAATACTCCCCCTCCATTTGTGGTTCGTTCCAAGTTCTGGGGCTGAAAAGCATGGTATGAGGTATAACCTGGTAGTGCTGGGGTTCTCTCAGTAGCCCTAAACTAGGCATCTGTTACTGCACAGATATTGATGTTCTCCATGCTAAGGAGAGTTTTGAGTGCATGCATCTTGAGGTTTAGACTTCTGGCGTTGGGTAGCATTACTCTTATTTTCTTATCCCTTGTGATACCTATGAAGGTGGGTTTATCATTTGAGCCTTGCCTAACATAGGCACTATAGGGGTAGCAAGAACCTTTGCCAATATCCAAAAGACCAGGGGTGACAGGTGCAAGCCGTCCCTAGCGAAGCAGGTGGTTCAGCAGAAGATGAATATGTGAGGGTGTAGTGCCTGTGATTAGTTAGCAGTAGCATATATGACTGCTCATGTGGACAAATGCCAGGTAAGTCATATGCAATGTGTCACAGGCAACGTACATGTGAACAGGACAAACAGTGACATTCTGTCAGGTGAGACATGGACATACATATAGTAAGCTATGCAGATGTCATTAGGAGTCCACAGAAGCTCTGCAACTATGCATTGCAGATGGGATCAGTATTCCAGGGTAATTGCATGCAAACATGCATGCAAACAAAGCTACAGTAAGCAGGGCTGCATGTAGTCCATTGTACAACAAGCAAGCTGTACCACTTCCAGTAGGTAACAGTGCAAATATGCAGGCACTATGCACATGTACATGGAAATACACAGGTCAGATGGCTAGGGTCCAGTCTCAGCGCACACAAGTGTACAGACCATGTACTGTCAGGATGTACAATAACTGGATGGAAACCTATGTGCTCATACCTGCAGTAATACACATGTCAAATAACAGACACTGAGCCTTCACTCAGTGGTTCCATATTTAGTAGGATGTATGCTACCTGGCCTGCCACCACAGTATCCCTGACATGTATGGGGACTCTCCCTCCTGTGACAGTTAGTTTTGTGTGTTGGGGCTGCCTAGCATGGTATGAGATGTGAGCTTGCAGTGCTAGGGTGCTCCTGTGTGTCCTGTACCAGTCGTGTAGTACTGCACACATATCAACATCCTCAAACATCCGCATTGCAGAGTCCAGTGTGGGCAACATGCCACTTGCAGTTTACATGTCCATCATTGCGTATTAATACATTCATTACCTTATCCCCTGTGCTACCTATGTATGTAGCCTTCTATTGACATCCTTACCACCAGTATGCCAACATGTGCAGATGATTCACTATGGTACTTACCATGGGTGTAGACAACAGTACATGACAATCACACCCTTACTGCATCAGGCATGCTGTGATACATCCACAATTATTCCAGCACACAGTACTGTTAACATGATACTATTACTACACGTCTATGTAGTCACCATGTGCATCAGAAACATGTTAACCTGTACCTGCACTGATGTTACAGATTGCAGGAGGTGGCACAGTTTCATCATATGCACAGGGTGTGAACTTGGTATGCCTGAGTGAGCCACCGATACCACCGATTGACATGTATGTGTATATGTGTTGGTGAGGGACAGCAGTACAAGGTGGGGCAATGTTGATGCAGTGTGTGTGTGTATGCAGTAGCCCTAGGTGTTGTCAATTTGCATGTATGTATGGATGCACACAGTTCCACCTCATGGCTGCCATATACTGGTGTTTGTGGACAGCCACAGACTGTACCTGCCAGGTCATACAGATCAGTGTCTCTGGTCATGGACACAGTACCTGTGCCTTGCAGGGGTGCTACGGACCGTATCCGGTACCAACCCAGCTCGGTACTGTCATCAGAAGCAGGTGTTCATTGACTGCACACAGATCCCTGTCAGGCCTGGCCAGAGCCATGTGCACGTGGTCTCCTAGGGTGGTCTGATGACAGCACAGACCCAGCATTGCTGGGGCTGCTGCTGGCACTATGGGGGGCAGCCGTGGCCCTGTTGTCATCCGTGACGACTGCCAGCTGCTGCTGTTGCTGGCATACGCCCACGTCGACGCCTCAACCGTCCACCATCGCCCTGGCTCATGGACATGTAGTTGTGGAACCAGTCTAATATGTCCCTACAATGTCTGTCTATGACATCGGTGAAATTACGGATGGCAGCCGCAATGTCACGCATACTGTCAGTCATGGCTGTGCGACATGCTGTCAGCTCCCTCAGACCCTGTCTGGTGTACCGTTCCATACGTGACTGTGCCTGCATGACAGCCTGAAACATAGCTGAGGTTGTAAGACCTCTGTGGGCACGTCTGACAGGGGCAGTATGCCCATGGATGCTCCCACGAGAACCCCTGGACATCTGTCTGTGTGGTACCATCTCAAGGCCATGCCCATGGCTGCTGTGTGGGGAGGCATGTGCCACAGATACCACATTATCCTGGTCAATGCCCACTGTATGCTGTCCATCACCTAGGGACATTGGTGACAAAGGGTGTATTGGCAGGATAACTGTGTGCATTGATGGGGTTGACAGCTGTGTACTGTCAATCGGCTGACCAATGATGGACCCTGGCATACCTTCCTGTGCCATTACACAGATGTCATCATTATCAGTACCCATGGCACCTGATTCAGGTTCCCTGCTGCAAGACACCAGAGCAGCACCAGAACCTGTGGGAGGGAAACAGGAAACACAGTTTACAATGTCTAAACATTACCAGTGATGCACACATCCACACATGCACAGGTCCAGACATGCACACATGCGCACATGCACACATGCACACATGCACACATGCACACGTGCACACATGCACACATGCAGAGGTGCACACATGCACACATGCACACATGCACACATGTCCACATGTGCACGTGCATACATGCGCATGTGCACACGTGCACACATGCACAGGTGCACAGGTGCACACATGCACACATGCACAGGTGCACGGGTGCACACGTGCACATGTGCACAGATGCACACGTGCACACATGCACACATGCATACGTGCACACGTGCACACATGCACACATGCACAGGTGCACACATGCACACGTGCACAGGTGCACAGGTGCACACATGCACACACATGCACACATGCACACGTACACATGCACACAGTTGCACACAATTTTACACTACTCAGTATGCGTGATATCAACACACAGACACAGACACACCTGCATGCATACAAAGAGCACTACTAAGTGAGCCTAATATTACTATTACTATCAAGACTATTACAGGTATTGTTAATACACACTCACCAGCATGGATAGGCTGCATTGCTGTTACACCGGAGGGACCTGCAGAAGTGAGGAAACTGCCAGTGGGCACAACTGTGTCATTGGTACTGAGTATGATACAGGTCAATAGTACAACAGTCGCCTTTCACAGGTCAGCTGCTAATATTGAGGATATCACACTTGCACATAAAATACTATGATGACAGCTACAAACCAAGGACACACCTCACACATGCATTAACTACCAGTGTACACAACAGTCAACTATACATATGGTAAATTACCTGCACGCTTATAGTCTTGCTGCTGTGTGGCTCCAGCCTCCATCATAATGCATGTCTGCTGCTGCTGTTGTTGCTGGTGGACTGGAGCCACTGCACTCATGAGTAGTCCCTCCAGTCTGGTGAGTGAGGGATGTGTAGCCACCCCACCACCTGTGGTGACCTGTTGCCTGTGGATATCCGACGCAGGCTGATGGACACTTCTGATTAAATCACTGCAGTGATGTTGTACCTGCTCATATGTCCTATTATGCGTGCCTATGTCATTTACCCGATGGACCAGGTCTTGCCACAGTGCAGCCCTCTCCTGCTGATTCTGGCTGGTGCGGAAAAAGAGTATTGCATAATCCTGCACCAGGCTCTGGTGTATCTCCTCATCCTCAGCTGTGGAGTAAGCGGGATTTTGCGGGTGAGCCATGTACCTGAAAAAGAAATTAACCTAATATCAGCAATATATGTCAGCAGAATTTGGCACACATACTACACATGCTACTCGACTGTTATGATACAACATATCTAAGATATATAGCATCTGTCTGTCTATTGGTGGATACACATGTAAATGGCCAGGTATCAGTGCTCAGCCAGCAACTGTGCAACAGTACCTGGCACACTCCATACGACATACTACCAAACCCCAGCAGTCAGAACAGTGATTCAGGTCCAGAGCACCTCCTCACTCTGGGGGTTTGTATCTAGGTACTGTATGGCCTACATCATCAACTACTGTGAGCTGACCACTCACTAATTGCCCTAGATATACATATCCCACCTCCACCACCAGCACAAACGACTATAGTGAATAACATTGCAGATGCAAACATTACACTTTGTAACAGTGACATGGTATCCTTTCAGCCCAGTGGGCCAGTGGAAGACACAACCCACAATGCTGACCCCTAGACAAATGCTTTCTATGGACATCTCCAAGAATGCATGGATCATGCAATCCCATATATGACCAAGACACTCTCCACAAAGGGACAGCATCCTGTCTGGTGGACCCCAGCCATAGACAGATTGTATTACAAAAGATGGAAGCTACAGCAAGACAGAGCATAATTCCATAAAGGGATGGCATGTCTGAGCAGCACTAGTAAGGATCTATTTGCCCTCATACAAACATCCATGGGCAACTTTGAGAGGGAAATCAAGAGGGACACTACAGATAACCAGAAGGCCTTCTTCAGTTATCTTAGCAACCTGGTCAGAATCCCTCCTCTATGCTCATAGTTAGTACACAACAACAAATATTTCACTGGAACCACAGATATTGACAACATTGTGGCAGACAGGTTCAGTGCAGGTGCCACCCCTCCCTCTCCCCCAAAATAAGACATAGTTATCCCAGCTGACTGTAACCTCCCTGTAATCACAGATGTCCAGGTGAGAGCCGCCCTCAGGAAAGCAGAATACACAACATGACTGGGACCTGATGGTATCCCCGGTTGCATGCTACATGAACTCTGACAGGAGCTAAACACACATATAGAAGTGCTATGTAACACTAGCCTGACTACAGGATATGTACCTGTACACTGGCGCACAGCAGCAGTGGTTCCACTCCACGAAGGAGGCACCTTAACATACCAATACAATACAACACAATACAATACATTACAATACAATACTATACAATATGCTATTGCCCCTGGGACTACAGCAGCGTACTGTTCTGCTACCCTGACCATTGTGACACATGTGGTGTGATGGTACCTGCTGCTGTCACACAGTTACACAGGGTGACCCATATGGCATATTACCTATCTGACTAACATTCAGCAGGGGTATGTGTGACATGTACTCATGGGGAGTCTTGCTTCTTAACACTGTGTAGTTTATTGCAGGGTATGTCTTATCTGTGGGTAGGAACCTTTGCCTCCACATGTGCTCTCTATTGCAGTGGCATGGACGACACACAGCAGTCATTTAGGTTGTGGATGGTGTGAGGTGTTACTATGGTTGTTGGACATCTGTCATGGGTGTGACTTACGTATGTAAATCCAGGAGTGGTAACCTCTATGTGGGTAGTATGTGTGTACTCTGTGGTGTTGTCAGTCACTGTGCATTGGTAATGTGTTTGAGTGCATTGTCACAGTGTTGTACATGTCACTGTGTCCTTCTCCATAGCTGTAGCTGTCATGTGAGGTACATACCATGACATCCATTATATGGTGTGGAGGGGTACACTGATGTACATGTCCATACCTGACACACCATGTCTGCTGTCACATACCATGTGCAGGTATTCCAGGAATAGTGTGCCACTGTGAATATCATTGGGGGGACTATTGTACACATTTATGACCCTGTTCACCCCTGACACATGCAGTGGTGGGCAGCCAATCACATATCTGGTGGTTACTGGTGTAGGTGATTTGAAATGGGGTATGGTACTCCAGTTTTCACACTGGTGTTCACGCCATGCCTTTGTCACCAGGCACCTGTTGCAATACATCTGTACAAATGTGCCTCACTCAGAATATATATATATACATCTCTCTCTCTCTCTCTATATATATATATATATATATATATATATATATATATATATATATATATATATATATATATAGATATATATATATGATATATATATATATATATATATATATATATATATATATATATATATATATATATATGTCTGTATACATATACACACATATATATATATATATATTGATGTACATATATTGCTTTAGATATGGAGAGGGGGGCGCAGAGGGGGTGAGAGTGACAGAGGGGGTGGGACAGGGGGTGTTGAGGACGTCATATACAGTCATACCTGTAGATAGTCAGATCAGTCTGTCTATGTATATGTATCTACATATACACATATGTTTGTACATATTCTATCTATCTACATCTGTCTATGTATTCCTACATCTCTCTCTATGTATGTATACATATATGCATATATATATATATATATATATATATATATATATATATATATATATATATATATATATATATATATATATATACATACATACATATTTTGACATACATATGTATCAATATGATAGACAGGTATATCAACATGTTTGTCTACTATACTGTATACTCACACTTACCTACTGCTAAACATACCTACTTTGTACATTGCACTACAACCTACAGTCAACCTACATTGATATGTGCACATAGATGCTCTCACATACAAATGTATGTACAGCCTTCACTGATAGTTGCTGTATGTCCCCTGCCCTTTGCACATCTTCATATACATATGGATACAGACCAATGACACATATGGAGGGTTCACAGTATGTAGACCTTTATAGTATTACTTTACATTACCTGTGTTTGTCACAGCTGCTTGTGTTGCTGTCTGGTTTTGTGTCCTGCTGCTCCACTTGCCAGTTGTCAGCTTTCAGGTGGCTGTTGCTGAACAGTTTTGTTTGTGTCTGTTTAATTTTGTTTTTCTCTGTCTCTGTCTCTCTCTCTCTCTCTCTCTCTCTCTCTCGCTGTCTGTCTGTCTCTCACTTCCTCCTCAGGGTGCAATGAAATTATTGCATGTGTGGACTAGGAGTACAGCATACTTTTGTAGGTATCTGCATATGTCCATGTGATGGCCTCTGCACCAATTGTTAGCCAGCATTTGCTAATTGCATGCAGCCAGTTGTGTACTGATTGTAGTTGTCACTGTGATTTCAGAACAGTGCTATAAAAAGATATGTGAGATAGGCGTATCCCTTTCAGATTTTAAGGGCAGGGAACCATGCTGGTATGCTGTGGACAATGTTCTGCGAGTGTAAAGGTTGGTATCTCTCTCATATTTCCAGCTGTGTTGTAGATTAACATTCCTCCATTCATTTCTCCAGCTTCCTGTACTAACTGTGTATGTACACTGACACCTACCACTACTACTACTGTTAATGTGTGTGTGTGTGTGCTTTCCTTGCACTTTTGCTTGCACTTTGTTGCTATGGCTTCAATATTTGCCCTTTACAGTCACTACTTGTATGCCTGCTAGGTGTCCTGACTGTAGTGTGCTGCTGTGGCTTTCCTATTTTCCATGTACATTCACACCTTGGAATGCTTGCTATATCTGCTAGGGTGTTACAGCATGCAGTGTGATTTGGCCATGGTGTGGGCCTTGACATCTGTTAGGGTATTTGAGTATGCTGCTGAGCAGGCCCCAGAGACTCTCAGGTGCATCTGTTATCTGCCTCATGGAATGGTACATATCAGTGGGGTACACCCATTAAATTGTCTGGTATGCTGCAGTTGTGACTGTGGGATAGCATGAGCATATGTATTACTACACTTTTTCTGCCATGCAAGTGGTGCATACTTTCAGGACACCATAGTTACCATTGCATGCGTCATGACACCTTTCTGCCTACTGTTTGTACATTTCACATGGAGTCTGTGGGGCATCCCTGTAACTCATTCACTGTTGCTATGTCTAGGCTCTTAACTATTCAAATATGGTGGTGTCAGACCTCTCATGTGTACAAATATTTGTAGGTTGTCCACATTTCCGCCTCCTATTTTGGTCAATATCTCATGCACAGCTTTTTCTGGCAAATCACTCTGGGCTCAAGTCAGAATATAGTGACAAACATTCAAGTTTCAGACTTCAAACCCTTCTAAACATCCCACATAATGCAGAACCTGTTACTCTCTGAACTGTCTGAGTTTGTTGTAACATTATTTGTAATGTGTCCCTGGTTTTGGCCCTTTGCTCCACATATTTTATTTTTTGGTCCTGATGTGTTCCTGTAAGAGGTTGTGGGATATGGGCAGTGATTATCCTGCTGTGAGTATGTGTGTGGCTTGCAAGGTGCTACAGTGACATTATTACCTACTAGCTACCAACTAGCATGGCTGTTTCTGTTCACACACTACTATTATGGAAATCCACTAGTTTTGACAGTAATTTTAAATGACATGCTTTGTGTACTACACATCCTATATTCCCTTTGCATTCATTCCTACTATTACATGATATATTTATTTTAGCACAATGTTCTTGTATAACAGTCATGGCTTACTGGTAAATCATGCAGACTACTGTTTCCAAGGTCCTGGTTTCGGGACTGCCAGTGGGATTTTATTTTGCTTCTGAACTGACTACAGGACCTGTCAATCAAAGTAACTAAGGCACTTTTAAGCAGTTGTAACTGCATGCGCACTGGCGTTTAGCTCTGCGCACACCCGCTTACAACCGCTTAAGCGTGCTTACTCTTGCGCACACCCGCGCTATTTTCTTTGAAAGAAATGAAAATGGGGAGACAGGAAAGTGGTGAAAAAGGGGTCACAAAGAGGGTAAGACAGTGAGAAAACAAGCTTGGGTTTTGCAGGAGGGATGTAGGTAAAACCCATAGCTGCCCATTTCTTCATCAGCAACAGCTGTGCATATGTTTGTAATTTGGTGTGACATTTGATACCTTCCACCCCTGAGAGAGGTGTAAGGACAACAATAATACTTGTTGTACAGCCAATTGTAATTGATAGTTTCCATGTCCAGCAGACATATGTGCAGAATGGGCAGCTATGTATGGAGCGTATTTTTTTTGTGGGTACAGAGTGCCCTTTTTTTTTTTTTCAAGTGAGAGTGGTATGTCAGGCGAAGGAATTTGGTATAGCTGGGGAGGTAGGTTGGGTAGGTCAACAGACAAGACAAACAAGATGCATACAGGGGCAGTGTATGACATGTGTGGGGGGGTTACACAATTGACGGGGACGGATGTTTGGATATCCAGAGCCCATGAGCCCACAGATGGCAACAGTGGAACCGATATCCCCACCCATGGGCAGTTGCCACTGTTCCTTCACTGCCCAGGAAGGGGCTGTGCTGGGAGCTGTGTAGGCCAGGCAACAGGCATGCCCGTAAGTTGTGCCACCTGTGCCTCAAGCTGGAATAGGGGCTCAAGAACAGAGTCCCGGATCTCCCTACACACCACAGTCCAGATGCTACGGAGGGTGAGTGGTGGTTCTCCTCCGGCCACGCTTGCAGAGGGGGGACGGGCCCCATCCCCAGCAGTGCTTCCACCCACAGGTGGCACAGGGCCACTGGAGGAGGGACCAAACTGGGCACTAGTGCCAGGTGCACTCGCCAGCTGAGGTGGGAGAGGTGGGTCCGCTGAAACCCGCCTTCCCTGTCGTCCTATGTTTTGCATTATGTCATGACAGTTTGGGTTAGTAACATACAATACCATTCACAATTAGTTGTAACAGCATGCATTAGTATTCCCATTAACCAAACACCCAGATATTCACACCATTGAACAGCGAGCATAACACATGCATAATTTGAACAGCAATACACAGTCCAACAACATGCAGGGTTGATTGATGGCAACAGGCCATCAGGTTTGGATGTATGAACAGGGCAGATGCATCAATGGACATGCAAATATTTATGACCCATCAGGACAAATGTCCAGGGGTGTTAATTGTGATTGCACATACCAATTTCACGTGGAATGGATTATATGTGGTTATAGGGTGGGGTGAAGAAAATATTATTAACACCTTCGAATACCAATACATATGCTGTACATTTCTAATAGCTACAGATATATACACACTACTGTTCTAACTACAGTTTCCTATATGATAACTACTTCACTTTGGGGATAGGGCTGTTACTGCTACATCAATATACATTTTATTGTTATTCATACACGTTCATATCTGGCTTTGTTCAGCTACATCATCCTGCTACATTTGCTTTATATAGCCATGTCAACTGTGGATGTTTGATATTTCAGACAATCATACTATCTGCATATTGCAGACTGAGAGCAACATATCCAGATTTTGGGATACACATTCCAGCTGCAGCAAAACTTTGGACACATTTTGCAGTTTGGTTCTACTTGTCACATTCATTTCATTCTGTACTGACTGCAATATACTTTATTCAGGGGTTATTACTACTTTATTGGTGGATTCATAAGTCTTTCTCACACCCTCTCACTTGTTTTCATTTTACTATTCAGGATGGTACTTACTTCTAGGCTTTATTGACATGTTTTACCTGTAGTTATTACAATCCTTTCCAGCAGTCTCACTTCTGTCATGTTTCAGTATTTCAACAGGGATATATTTCACACGTGATTTGCTCATCTTCTGCAGCTGTACTTTTCAGCCTGCTGCAGGTTATGCACTATTATATTACAGGTGGGGCATCTTTATTTCAGACTTTATTTGAGACATTTTCATTTTTCTGTTTGGATTACAGACTACAACACACTTTTGTAATCAAGCAATACTTGCAAACACTTTTACACTGTTACTTGCACATTTTATTACTTAGTGACTACACTGCACTCTTTTGCTAACTGTCATACTTTGATATTTCTTTACAGTTACTGGGAGTGGATTACTGACCTGCCTGGTGGCGCAACCGCACCAGCCTATCGCCATAGGCTCTGCGGTTCGCAGAACGGACACCTGCAACTGTAATATAAATGAAGTACTATTGGAATACACATCCATAATATCAGCTAATTTAATTTCTTACATACATAATTAAATGTAACTTACTCAGTAGTGGGGCGTTGGGCATTTGCCGGGCCTCCTGGATCCAAAGGTTCAATTGGTCCTGCTTGCGTCTCTTCAGGTCCGCATGGTGGTGATGGACCTGCTCACCAGTCCTTGGAATCCCCGTGGCACTGGTGAGATCATGAGCCAACCGGTCCCATGCCTCAGCCCTATATGCTCCCCACAGGACCTGGCCCTGCATGAGTTGGGCCGCATGATTGTGGACTAGGAACCAGACCATGTATCTGGACTCCTCAACACCCCACCTCTGTGCTCGAAAGCAACTACCCTCACCTACACCTGACATTCTGGCTGCAAGTCAGTTCTACAATCATTTATGCTGTGTATTCCCGCCTATGGGGCTTATATATGCCGTTTTTCCCGCACTTATCTGTGATTGGCCATTTTGGAATTGTATCCACTTCACAAAACCTGCTTTGTCATGCTCCACTTTCTATTCATTCCTATATATTTGCTATTACTGCATTTCTGAGTACAGCTGTCATGGCTTAGTGGTTCAGTGCCTTGACTATGGTGCATGGTATCCTGGGTTTGAGCCTGGTCACTACTTTTTATATTTTATGACTGTCTACACAGGCTAGGGCATGTGTCTGTGTAAAGGCAGTTTTGTTACAGCTTGCTCAACGTTGCCCGTCAGCTTGTTGGCGTGGTGCGCATCTCTGTGCAAATGGGGTGCGCTGGCTTACGCCTCATTTGGCTGTCAGCATGCATATCACACTCAGCTCAGCTAGGGTCACACAGTTTCAGCGTGTTAAACCACTGCTCACCTATGGGCACTCAATATGCACCTGTTAAACCACTGCTCAGCTACGGGAACTCATTTTGCACCAGGTAAACCACTGCTCACCTACGGGCAGATGCACTCACCCTGTTAAACTGTGGCTCAGCTATAGGCACATCTGACATTTTTTATTGTTTTGTTACCTCACATTTCTTCAAAATAAATGGACTATTTCATTACATTTTACATAAAATGTGATTTTATATGTGTACATGTTTGTCAGGGACTTGTTTCATGCTTATTTTGCTAAAAATAAAAATTGGTGTTGTGGGGGCTCGAATCATGAATGCCTGCTCTTCAGCCAACATCTCTACCACTACGCTATTGCTTCTTAGTGTACTTTGCATATTTAGTTCTTATATGCTTTCCCACTGACTGCTAACTGTAGCTGCGCTACGGGCACACCCGCGCAAACGAGCGCACTCACGGGCAAACATCTTTACGATTTTAAAAAAAATTTATAACATGTTCATTTATATATTTTCTGTTCATAGTCTGTGGGGGCATGTGTTGTGTTGTGTTGTGTTTATTCACATTTCCATGGACTCTGTCATGGGTGTTTACTTTGGGCACTTTTACTCTTCTGGGGGCATGTCCGCTTACAGTGCTCAGCCTATGGACACGCCCCCTACTGTCTTACATGGACCGTGTTAGCCTTAGGTGTGATTCAGCATGCTCTCATGAATATGCAAAGCATGCTGACATCACTCCGTTTAACTGCAGCCTCCATGTAAGAGTTATAACTCTTACACGGAGGCTTCATGAATCCTGCCCATTGTTCTTAAAACAAAATTTAGGATGTCACACAAAATACTTTTATTTCTTTCATCACATGTTTTATTAGATCTAAAAAAACATCTGGATAGATGTAAAAACACTTGTCTTTTTTCCTTTTTGTTTTTAACATTTTTTATGTTGTTTTATTAAACTTTGGAACTGTGACTTTATTGGATTCTGCCATGCTGACTGGTTATTCTTTCATTTGGATTACAGATTTAGGTAATTTGCTTTATAGTGTCGAAAAGAGGAATGCAAATAAGTTATCCTGTCATTGAGCATGCAAATAGTTAATATGATATTAAGTTTTGCATTAAAGATGCTCAATTTGTCAGTGTTTAGCTTGGATGGAAGGATATTTCAGAGCTTTGCAAAATAAGTAGAGTTAATCAAATCTCCTGCAGCATAGTTTGAATTGGTAGTAACTACAAAGACACATAGCAAATCTCAGAAGAATGTGGAGGCAAACCACAAACTAATAAAATCCAAACAAATACAGCTTGTCCTCATCAAGATTAAATAATGCACCAGTAAGTAAATCTTAGTCCAAAACAAAGTTTATTGAGAACTTTCATCCAAAATATATTTTTGGATGAAAGTGCTCAATTAACTTTGTTTTTGTGGACAAACTGAGGTGATCTTGATTTGGTAATAATTAACAGCATTTTTTCACTTGTGTATAAACTCTAAGTTGGTGAATAATGTTTTTGGGTATTATACAAAGCTGAACAGTTCTTGGGTTTATGGATGAAGCTCTGTGCTCTAAGGTATTTTATGTGGGACAGGTATAGTTGTAGTTCCATCCAGTGTAGTTGCTTTAGAGCTAAGCAGTGATATTTTTTGGGGAGTTTGGCAGCAAATTTAGGTATTTTATTATCACATGCATCGTCTTGTAGGTAGAATGCAGATTTGAAGAACTGATGATGTGTATAAGAGTTAAGGAAGGAGTTATAAAGAGGCTTTTTTTTTTTTTGCTGTGTATGTGAGAAAAGGGATTTGCTTGGTTGAAAGTCCCAAATGTTTTCTTAATCAATTGCAAGATGCATTAATAAAATGTAAGGCTTTAATCCTCTGTGACTCCTGGTAATATATTTTAGGGTAATATTTCTGTAATGATGGTGTTTGCTGATAAGATGTTAAAAGTCTGCCTTTGGTCCAAAAGGTGATTTGGTAGAGAAAGCATTCATTTTGTTGAGAAGTATGAACTAGGTTTTTGATAGAACCCAAGTAAAGTTACTATTAACTGTTTATTTACCCTGAGAGCAAAGTACATATCAAAAGATAAATGCAGCAGGTCACTAAAGTTTTGGTCTGACAAGATAATGTGGTGAGACAGTTAACAGCAACAAGTGTATTTGTATTCTAATTATTGCAAGACAGAAAAAAGGAAGGCTTGTTTTGGAGAGAAACAGTAGCTCTACTTTGAAATAAAGTTAACTTTTTCACAACAGTATGTAAGCAGATGAGTGTCTGCATGGATCTGGTGCTCTGAATGCATAATAAACATTCCTTGAATCACATAGTCTCAACAGTATTAGGAAACTGTGATGTTGTGTAATAACCTACCTCTCAACTGTCTAGATTTTTGCAGAATGTCCAGATTTTTACCTCATATTTTTGGTATATTAATCATAAAATTTGTGGTTTTCTGGAATTTCTTTTAGGATTGAAGTCAATAAATAATAACAGTCATTTGAGTTCCATACCTCATATTCTTCAGAAAATTCACACTAACACAAAACCTTTTATTCTAGCAACTTTCTAAGATTATAAGAACAATATTTAAAATATGTCCCCAGTTTTGGTCTTTTGTCTCCTTCTCCATTATTTTTGGCTTTATACAGATTTCTTGTGCTAAGTGGTTGAGAGATATGGTAATATAACCTCATGTCAGTGGGGTGTTTATTTTATGTATAAAGTATAATGATGCAGTGCAGATGCATGTTGTACTGCATGGAGTGCCACAATTACACTGAATTCAGGAAAGAGCCAATTTGGTTAAGCACCACTCAGCACTATTAAGATACTTTGTTTTCCTAGAGTTAATAGTGGCCAGTATTTGCCACCAAAGATCAGCAGCAAGAAGATAAAACAGCTTTAAAAGCTATAATTCACTTTATCTCTCTTAGACACACACACACACACACACACACACACACACACACACACACACACACACACACACACACACACACACACACAAGCACTGTGTTTCCAAAGTTATAAAACACTTCATGCTCTTACATTTTCTGTAACTAGTAGAACACCACAGTAGCTAAGGCTCTAAGTTCTACAAATAATGATAATTGTGAATGTGATTCTCCATTCAGTTATGTGTTCTCTACATGGAAGACAGGCTTCACATCGCTCCACATTGTGGTGCATTTATTGACATGAACATTTCAAACCCATAACAATTTGATTATGATCCCAGATCCCAGATCAAATCATAATCCCATATATTATATAACTGATAGAGTCATATTTACTCTATGAAATGGAGGTTGGGTGAATCAGTTTGAGTGCCGGACGTAATGATGGTTATGTTTAGTGGTGAATAACTCTGAAATCATGTCATATGAAGGTTCTAACTAAGTATCTCACAGTTTATGTTGCAATTGTTACATTGCACCATGATGCTTTATTTATTTAGTTTGTCATCTGGGTGAATGAAATGGTCCACAGATGCTCTTCGGCCATGACTTGGAGCACTTGGCAAAAACAATTACAATTACATTTACAAATACAAATAAATTCTGTGGTAAATGCCCTCCACATAAAATGCAGTTTCTCTACAACAATGAACATTACTCAATGCAATTAAAATGAATTTAGTATAAAGGCAGTTTGTGCATCTCAGTGACCAATAGTCAGGATAAGTAATTTGAAGACTATGTGAGTACATCTGCAAAAGTAATCATGCCATGCCAATTTCACAGAATGAAAGATGTTAGAATTGTGCACGTTGAACATAACCATTCAATATAATAACACTATCACACCGATACAGGGTGGTGTAAAAACATGAGTTTTCAATAAACTGAAAATGAAATGTACAAGGAAAACAATAAAGAATATATAAAAGTTGGAAGTGCAATATTATGTAATAAAACAATGGTTTATCAACTATGCTGTAAAATAAATATAATATAAGGAGGAAAGAGGTGCAAGTAATTAGAAAATAAATAGTACTGCATGCTTAACAAATAATTAGGAAATAAATAGTATTGCATGCTTAACATGTGATCTGTAGGTTGAGGTTCAGCAGAGTTTTAGCATGGATTTATTGTGATATTAATGCTGCTTATCTCTACAAATGAAATAACTACACCATTGGAAACTATTTGTAAAGTAGGTAGATACACTATTGGGACTTCCTTGGATGGCTAAAGATAAAACAGGATATACTATTATATCCTGATATTATACAGAGGGGCGTGGCTAGGATGTTGAACTGATAGCTTCACTTCATTTCAGCTCTCTTACCTCAATACAATTCTTGACAGGAATTTTACAAAATAATATTTAATCTGAAGAAATATTTATTACTAACTTATTTCTAACAAATTCGAGCATCTATAAGAAAAAAAAATTTGTCAGAACTTGAATAATTCCTGTCAAATTAATTACTGGAAAATCAGCACCAATATCAGCTTCACAGCATGAGTCATCTAAGGAATTCAGCACAAGACTCTTCTCTCAAAAAAGACCTGCAATCTCTCATTACAAATATACAGGAACCTACAATAAAAATTGACAATATGGACAATAAAATAGATACTTTTAAAGAAAAGTGCTCACAACAACTAGAACAGCTTCAAGAAATGTTTACTGAGCAGAAAGGACAGATATCACTTATTGAACAGTCATTAAATGACATTGACACTAGAGTCCAAATAGAAGAACAACAAACTGAATTCTTACTTCAACAGAACACATATTTACTAGAAAAGCTTGATGATATGGAAAATCGAACAAGAAGAAATAATATTAGAATATATGGTCTACCAGAAAAAATCTGAAGTGGACAATATGATAAACTTCCTTGCCACCTGGATACCAGATGTAACAAAAATACCTGAAGCTCTTTCATATGGTATAGAACATGTGCATAGATCACTAGCAGCTTCTGGAAATACTTCTTCTCCAAGTAAGAACAAGCCGAGATCTATAATTGTGAGACTTTTTTCTACACAAGATAAAGATCTTATATTAAGAAATGCTTGGGCAAATTCTCCCATCAAATACAATGATTCATTAATAAGACTTGACAATGATTATTCTACAAAGGTGGTTTCAAAAAGAAAATAAGTTCTACCAATAATAAAAACCTTGGAGAAGAAGCAATTGAAAGTCCATCTTTTATTCCTAGCAAGACTGAGAGTTTTTCTACCAAATGGAATAAAATTCTTTGAAACAGTAGCTTCAGCAGTAATATACCTTATCAACAATAACATCCTAACGCGTGAAGAATCTATGGACTGGACAATTAGTACACCAAAAAGAAATGCTGAAGTAAATAACTGGAAAACTGTAGAGCAAAAGAAAAAAAACTAAAGGACAAATAATCTTACATATGTTATATTCTGTAAAAATTTAAATAATAATACTAACAACAAAAGAAAAGTTCTTTCTATCTTCAAGTCACACCAAAACAGGTACTGTTTTCAATTATACTTTAAATGTCAAAATTAACATAAATTTAAATACATTTATCTCAAATCACATTAATATACTAAGCATAATTTAAGCATTACTCTGTTTTCATTATTATCCATTTATTATTTTCATATTCTTAATCAGAGATATCAACACATAATAATGTTCTCAAATATTTTTTTCTCTTCTTTTTATAAAGTCTTCATTAACTTATAATACTTTAATCAGTATATGGTTATATTGCTTAATAGGTATAGTAATAGCTGCTATATAACTTATTATCAGTTACATCCCTGACAACATTTCTTTCTATAAGTTAAAAATGTCCCTGTTTGGATAAACAGTAATGCTGGGTGGAAATGTGTTGGTTTTGAGAAGAAGTATTTCAGTTTAGATGTATCATAAGACTACTTTAAATAGCCTTAAAAGATGTTATGTCTTTGACCCATATGCACATATTGATATAGTACAGTGCAAAAATATGTTGTGAGTGATATTTTACGGCTATGAGTCAAGTGTGTTATGGCTCCGGACATCCGGAGTTGAGAGATACTTATAAGTAGCTTAACTAGCCTGTTGTCTTTTCTTTTGTAAAGAAGTAAGGCATAGCATGTTTAAAATGCAAAATTTGATAGATGTGAACACTACCCGGCAGACTAGAGTGCTCATGTGTACACTACATGATTTTGTCATGAAGTAAGAGAAGGGAAAAAAAAAGAAAAAACACATACCTTTTCCCACTTGGTTCTCGAGGCAATTTAACAGCCACAAATATCACTAGAAACTCGAGTACCTTATTGCTTGTCACATTTACTTGTATACATCACCCCCTGACTCTTTCTAATTGATGTCTAGTCAGGAAATAAGCTAGGTTCACTTTTAAAGATACAGGAACCTACATTCCTTCTAATGAAACTTAGATAATATATGCAGTTCATCTAAATATACACAGATCTATTTTTTGAAGCACTTTCAGCTTGTGGCTTCTGATGTCTTCTAGCACCCTGACAGATAAGGACATATGTCTGCTTGTCTTTCTGTCAGTTTAGTTTTCCAGACATTTTAGCTATCCCTTACTATGTTTTGAACAGCAGAGTTTAAAGAGCAGAAATTAATCATCAGCAAATAGAATCACTGCTGTTTTACAAATTTTCTAAAGAAACTAGTAACTGCAAGCAACGGGAAGGGTTATTTTAAGGAAATTTGCAATTTGCCACACTGGTGCTCCTACAAAAATACTACTAATGTCCTGTTGCCAAACTATGCCCTCAAGTGGACAAATGGGCTGCAACAAGAAGGTTAAATGTACATTTAGCAAATCAAACATTAAAATAACAGTATAATATACTAGAGAAAGTAAAAGCAGTAATCATATAAACAACTATAATAAGTAACATAACAACAGAGGATTTAACCCAATGTGTCAACTATACAATATTTATATCCCATATAGGTTTGAACTTTGTTGAAGCATCCGTGTTCTACACACATATTGTATTGAATCCAATTTGAGTAGCAGAGGGAGAGGCTTAGCCCACACCCTAATTTATTACTAAGTTACCATGCATTGAGAATATACATTGTGGCAGGTGCTCAGCGAGCTATGCTTCCTTAGATGGCTCATGCTGTTCCCATTTACTCATCTGAGTAATGACTGTGGCTGTACTCTTCTTATTATATTACCTGGCTATGGCTACACCCTTCTTATAATATTACCTAGCTTTTTGCATTATCAAGAATGACACAATACTAGTGCATGTGGCTTTATCATGTTACTGTTAGTCCAAACAAAAATGCTTGACAATGCAATCGTAATTCTCAAACCTTTCTGCAGACAAATGTATAGCATTGTCTAGCAGTTGAGAGCCTGATTGTTCCTGATCAGCAGACCTGTATTTTCATGTTCCAATATGACTACATGAAAAGACTCCAATATTAGTCTGCAAGTTTAGTAAGCAGTAAATTCATCAGGGATTAATTTGAGGGGACACTTATATTATAGCTAAAGCATTTGACATTTGATAAGTGTATCCTCTCAATGATGCATTCTATCTAGTCATTAACTGTAAAACAACTTTTTCTGAGAAACATTGTTGTAATGCCAGTTAATTATTTGAATTAAATATTTCTATATACAGTCATAAAGCAATTACCAGGATAAACAATACTCTTGCAGTGCATGGATAATCATAGCTATCCTCTGATATTAGAGGAAAAACAAGCTTCTTAATCACCTTTTTGACTTAATAAAGGTATTACCCCATAGTTTAAATACATTTTGTCTATTTACTGCAAAGTGGGTTACGAATTTTAACCTGAAACATTTTCATACATAATAGTTTAAATCTTAGCAGCTTCCATTTTTTTGATATGTTCTTCAGTATACTTTTTAAATATATAATGAGAAGCTGCTGATGTTTAATTCTAAAAATTTATTCAATCATAAGGTTAAATTAATGGTGTTATGTAAGCCAAAATTATATCTCCAACACTTATTGTCAGCAGATAAACTCACTGGTTAAGTGTCAGTCTAAGCTGTAAGAGTTAATATGTGATATACATAGATGTTTGCTTTGAAAATATGGTCAAGTGCACTGTAGTTTTACCTCTGCACTATGTCTTTTTGATTATACAAAGTCCCTATGAAAATTGATAAAAGTGTTAACAACAAAACACTCAATCAAGTAACAACATTATAAGCAGTCTCTTAGATAAGGGAGAAGTCTAAATTTTTATCTTGTTATCTCCAGCTGTGGGAATTGTCTTTGAAAAGCTGAAAACTGCAACCAGAGGAACATATTTAATGTCCACTAAAGAAATATTAATATACTTGTACATTGTATTGCATTTCAGTTTATGTTAAACATGAAATATGATGTGGTTTCAGAACCATTCATGTTTTTATTCCAATGTGACTTTGCAAATATTAATCTAAACACTGGTTTTGGACTTGAGTAGTCTAAAAACATTTACACAACAATGGTATTGTATTGTACAGTAATGTCAGTAAATAGTTTTCAACAGATGTCTGCAATATACAGTTATAGATTTTAACATTAGAAAATGTTTATTAATACCCTAAACTATTTTGAAATGATACTACCTTAGTCTAAATATTTGTACCTTGTTGAAACCTGATTAGAAATAAGTATTATTGAATTACAATAAGATAAGAGTAAATAATATATTTATATATTTAGCTGATTAGATTATCTTAATATATTATTCAATTATCTTTATTTAAAAACTAAGAGGATAAGAGAAACTGATCCAAATATTATTTGCGAGGGTAGAAAGTTTGTTTGGATAGATTCGCTAACTAGACAAAGAGGTATATTACCTCATAGTGATAGGGAATGCTTTTTAAGTTTAAGAATTACAAGTTTTGAAGTTTTTTTTTTTTTATCATTTTGGTGTCACTCAGAAACATGCAAAGAAACATACAAGAAAAACTTTTTGAATTCTGTATCCAAGATGGAACTAAGAATAAACAATATTTACATAAACTCACATATAAAACAAATGCATAACTAGGAAATCAAATGTTTATCCATAAATGTTAATGGTCTAAATAATAGTAATAAAAGGAGAAGCCTATTCAAGTACATAAACTTACATAAACCACAAATAGTCTTCTTACAAGAGACACACTTATTAGATAGAGATATAAACAATTTAAATATTAATAATTACACAGTACTAATAAACTCTCAATACAAAACAAAAAAAGAGGAGTAGCTATACTACTTCGCAACTCAACTATAACACCTAAAATAATTACTACTCATCAAGATACATCAGGTATGTTTTGTCTAGCTTCAATAGAATTAAATAAGAGAATCTGTACATTAGTAAATCTATACTGGATCCCAGGACTAGGATTAAGAACAGTTAAACAGCACTTTGAAGAGATAATTCATTTAACTAAGGGTAGCCTGATATTGGCAGAAGACTTCAACTGTATAATGAATGAAAAAGATACAGATTCTAAATCTAAAAGAAGAAAACAACCTATGTCTAAAGCACTATTAAAATTTATAGATACATTATATTTAAAAGATATAAATGAATTTGCAGAACCAGACTCACAAATATTCACATTTTATTCTCATAGATATAAAACTAACTCTAGAATTGATAGAATATATGTTGCCAATGACATAATAACAAAATCTGACAAAGTCAAAATTATAAATTGTCCCTTATCTGATCATAATGCCATAGTATTTGAGATAGAGCTTACACCTTTTTATTCAAATCCCATTACTAGGATACCTTCCTATATCACAAAATTGACAGATTTCAAAGAATTTTATGAAGAAACAAAAACTTTCTAGAAATAAACTACACACAAGATATTTCAGAAATATATGTCTGGGATTCATTAAAAGCAGTTACGTATGGGAAAATATTATCCTGGTACATAAATAAAAGGAAGTTACGGAATAAAGATATGCTAGACTTACAAAACAAAGCAGACAAACTGAAACTGGAAATACAAAAGGGTAATATTACTCAAGTTCAAGAACTTACACAAATCAATAAGACGTATGCAGAATTGTTACATCATAAGATTATGATTAACTTAGAAAAGATAAAAATAAACTCATACTCTACTAATTCAGCACACCTGAGACACACCTAATAGAACAAAAAAATAATTAAATCTAAGCAAATAAAATAAATATTTATTCCTAATATTAACAAAAGAGTTATGCATCTAAATGATATTTTAGAAGCATTCAGACTTCAAATTAACATTGATAATTCCATAAACACTCAAGATACACATACTAAGGATATAAAAAATACTTAGAAAATAATATTCATATTAAATTAACACAAGAACAAATAGACATTATAAACAAACCAATCAATATGACAGAATTAAAATCACAAATTAAAAAGCTCAAGACAAATAAAGCACCTGGCCCAGACAATATGCTACCAGAAATGTATAAATTAATACCCAACCAAGCCATATCCTTACTATTAAAAGTATATGATCTAGCCAAGAAAGATTTGAACATACCACCATCTTGGAAATATTCATTGATTATCCCCAATTATCAAACCAGATAAAGATGAGAAGCAGTGCTCCTCATATAGGCCAATATCATTACTCAATACAGACTATAAGATGTTTATGGTTATATATGCAGACAGGATCAAACACTTTCTTCCTTTCTTAATTCACAAAGATCAAACAGGCTTTATTAAAGGAAGAAACACTTCAGATAATATTAAAAGAATACTAACATTAATAGACTATAGCAAACATAAAGTCCTAGACTTAAATGTAATCTCATTAGATATTAATAAAGCTTTTGATTCAGTTAACTGGAACCTTCTTTCACTAGTTTTAAAAGAATATAACTTTCCTTCTAATTTTAATAATCTTATCCAAATACTATATGAAAAATCTACTGCATATGTTAAACTAGGATCACATAGATCAGGCCCTATAACAATCAAAAAGGGAACTAAACAAGGTTGCCCTTTATCACCATTGTTATTTGCATTACTCATAGAACCCTTTGCAAATCAAATCAGATCAAACAATAACATAAAGGGCATTTGTATTAATAAAATGTTAAACCTTAAAATCCAACTCTTTGCTGATGACATACTATTAACTCTCTCAGATGCCAATGAGTCTTTGAATGCTTTATTTAACTCCATGAATAAATTTAAAAATATTTCAGGCTTAACATTTAATGAAAACAAAACTAAAATTATGCCCTGTAACTGTAAAAAAATATATAAACAAAAGATTTTCCAATTATATAGTAACAGAAAATAAATTATTATATCTGGGAATAAATCTGCTCAATGAATTAACAGATTCTATAATATTTAACTATAATAAAATACTAAACAAAATAGAACAAACAATTGGTTACTAGAATAAATACATCTTTTCAACAGCAGACAGATTATATCTTATTAAAGTAATCATATTTCACAAAATATTATACTTAATACAAAATTTTTCATTGCCACCTCCCAAATATATTATTCAAAGATCCAATAAACTAATTTAAAATTGTCTATGGTTTCCAATTAAACCCCGTATAGCCTTAAATAAACATTTACCAGATTGGGAAGATGGTGGAATTAATTTACCGGATATTGATTTATATATTGCCTCATCTGTTATTAAAAATATAACACTATGGTTAAATAATTCATACACACCTATATGGAAACAAGCCCATTAGCAGATTTACATAGAAATCAATTACAACCACATACAAGACAACTTAACAGTAATATCATCACCCCTTATATGGATGCTAAAAGATTATTTTTTTAGGGAAAAGGAATAATATTAATAAATTGCCATCAAAGTATATAGGCTCTACACTTTCAATGTTCAAAACATATATAAACAAAATACCAAATATTAATTCTTGGATTTTTCTTATTTTCCCTATAGCTTTTACACCCAATATTCTAGATGCATCCCAAATCTCCAAAATGAATATACTCAAGAAAAAATCATTATTCTTTTGGCATCAACCTATAGAGAAAGGGAAAATACTAACAAATGAACAGATAACATACAGTTATAATATAAATAAAGACTACTGGTTGCTTTTACAAAATCTAAGACAAATGCAACCATCAGTTAGACATGAAGCTTCAAAACTTATTGAAAACCTTATTCTTATCACAAAACAATCTTATCAGGGTACAGGTTATTTGTCTAATATTTATAAAATTCTTAAAAAAAATAAAAAATTATCATGAAAAATCATACTGGGATTATTATACTTTAATAAACAACCATCCTCCAATTGAAGAAGAAAAAAGTAATATTCTAAAATCTTCCAAATGTTCTACATTATCAAAATACTGGCAATTATTCACTTGGAGATATCTACACAGAAGTTTCTATACACCACATAGGCTAGCAAACATGTATTCTATTGAAGATCAATGTTGGAGATGCCATACCAAGATAAAAGCATATTGGCAGCATTTTTTTATGAATGTATATGTCTCAATATGTAGTGGAAGTCCATTAACTATTTTTTCAAACTGTTTATAATAATAATTTTCAGTTAACAAAGGGCTGGATTCATGAAGGCTTGCACGGAGTCTTAGAGTAGAGTAAGACTCCATGCAGCTATCATGTCCAACGAGCAATCCAGGAACAGCCTGCAGGGGCGTGCAAGAGAGCTCCTAAAATGGCTTTTACACGGACAGGGCTGGGATATGCAAATTACCTCAATTGCAGGCGAAAGGCATGCAAACGAGGTAGATTTGCAATTCAGGAAACCCAAACCTGTCCAATTAAGAGCAGTGTTATTTGCAGAAATGTACTCAGTTGACAACTAAATACCATTCTGCAAACAGCAAACCGGAGCTGTGACAGCTCCAAATAAAGGTTGCATCCAGTGCAGGAAGCATGCCAATGGCCAAATATACGTCCATTGGAAATGTTTTCTGATGCAATATGAAAATAAAAATAATTTTTTTTCTCCGATTTCCGATGTTTAAGCGTAGCGCAGCGCCGCGCAAATGGGCTGTGCTCTAAAAAATTAGAACCCACAAATGTGGATCTTATTTAAATTGTTAATTGGCAGGCTGAAGACAACATGGCCACTGAGTAGAGGTTGCTAAGGGGGGAAGCTCAGTCTAAGAGATGTAACCATGCATTAGTAGGCAATCCTATGTAAATGAGGGTTAGGATAGTGAATCGCAAGTTTACTCAGTGGAGTGTAGGAGTAGGATAAGGGGAGTAACAGAGTAGAAGATAGGTAACATCACGAGGGGGGTATGTATGAAAGAAGTGAAGCTCATTGGAGCAGAGTGGCATGTGTCTGCTGTCATTTACACATCATGGAAAGAGGTGTGTCAACAGGTAGGCTAGGGAAAAGCAAGAAATGGAAGGTGTATGCCGTGGATAGCACCAAAGTTTCTTGCTGAGCATGCATGCATGCGTGTGCACGCCTGTAAACCCGAGTAAGACAGAATGCGCACGTGTAAGCGTGAGTGCATGCGTTTAAGCCAGAGTAAGCATGTATAAGGCTGTTTAAGAGTTGTAAGTGCGTTTGCACTGGTGTGCATGCGTTTTAATCTGAATAAGCAAGTTTTAGTCCATGTAAGCATGTGTGCGTGCATGTTAGCTGCTGTGCGCGTGTTTGCACTTGTGTGTGTGGCGCTCCCCCCTGAGGAAACAGAAAGGAAAAAGGAAGCACAACAAATAGTAGGAAGCTACCAGGGAGTACTAGCAGAGCTAGCAGGTGAAAACAATCAGAATCAGGCAATTACACAGGCAGTACACTAGCCCAGCCCAGCCTAGCACTTAAAACTCTGCAAACAACAGTCCATTATGTTTCTCACAGCAGACACTGCAGTAAGCTAATAGAAGTGAAAACTGAAAAAGCTTTACTGAGACAAAGAAATGTTAGGGGCTGCCATTGCTGTTATAAGGCGACATATGCAACATGCTGAGGGTGGTGACAATGGAAATGCTGCTGGACAACCCACAGTGAGGAGATGGAGAAGAGTGTACAGGCCCAGGGTAACCTACCAGGGGCTGCAGGACCTGGAGATAGTGGAGCGCTATAGAGTGGACAGAGACCTCCTACAGAAAATTGTTGAGCTGTGCAGGCCACGCCTCACACACAGAACCAACAGATGGGAACTCATCCCAGTGGAAACCAAGGTATGTGTTGGCCTAAGAATATTAGCAACAGGTACCTTCCAGAGACCAACTGGTGATATGATGGGGATATCACAAGCATCAGCATCCAGGGTACTGCACCAGTTCCTGGATGCCATGTCAGCACATGTCGGTGATCATGTATATTTCCCCAATTCCCGTGAGGTATTAGCCAGCAATATGCATCTCTTCCAGCAAATAGCAGAATACCCTGAGGTAGTGGGTGCAATAGACTGCACGCCATACGCATCAAAGCACCAGCCGGCGAGTGGGGTAGCATCTACTTCAATCACAAGGGCTTCCCCTCCATCAACTGCCAGGTCATGTGTGATGTCCAGGGCATAATACTGAATGTGTGTGCAGGCTGCCCTGGAAGCTACCATGATTCCCATATCTGACATCCCACATGGTCACCTAGTGGGGGATGCTGGCTATGCACTGGAGCCGTGGCTGATGACACCCATCAGAAATGCACAAACACCTGAAAAGGAATGCCATAATGAGGCACATGCACAAACACGTAATGTAATAGAGCGTGTATTTGGGCTGCTCAAGTCACGGTTCCAGTGCCTGGACACATCTGGTGGAGCCTTGCAGTACTCCCCAACTACATGTATCCAGATTGTCATGGTATGTGCTATGCTACATAATATGATCCTGCGAAAACAGCTGCAGCAGGACCAGCATAGGCCTGGGCCAAACAGCCCCTCACCATTGCCAAGGCCATCACAGGCAGAGCATGACTCAGAGGAGGAACAACCTGAGCCTGCCCCAGTAGGCAGAAAGAGGCATGCCCAGTATGCTTTGGCCTTGGCAAAGAGGCAATGCACAGCACATACACTGGCTCAGTAGGAACTCTGGAAATGATACCTCTCTCTGACTCGCACATATAGTAAAAGGGATGCCTAAGTTGACACTACCTGCTTTCAAACATGTACAGGGAGTATAGTATGTGCATCCAACATAGGCAGCCCTGCAGCACCACCTAAGGCATGATTGCCATGTGTTAAGCAATATAAAGCAGTGCTAAACAGCATTTACCACCATGTAGTATATGCAAACAAAATCGCACACACCAACTAGCACAACTGTGGTCAATGTTAGTGAATATTGAGCAATGTCGGACAAGCCTGGTCTAAGTAGGGCATAGCTGAACAAACGCCAACATGCTCATACTTGTTTAACTGGCCCTTAAGCAGTCTGGTCTGCTTAGTATGAGATTATAAAGCAGTGATAGGCATCGAACCCAGGATACTGTGCACTATAGTCAAAGTACTGAACCACTAAACCATGACAGCATTGCAGTGGTCAGCCTGTATGAAGGAATGTTGATAAGTCTATGCAAAGTATCTCATGGAAACCCTGGAGGCACAGCATAATCCCTGTTGAGTTATGACACAAAGGTGAGTCCTGCAGTAAGAACAGAACCTGACTTCCAACACACACAGTATAAATGTTAATATTGGTCATGTTCACACACATCAACAAATGTAGTGGACCTCAGATAGCAACATACTGAAAGGTCACACTGGACCTGCTCACACACTTGAATAAATGAGACAAATGTCAGGCAACAAAACACTGAACAGGCCATGTCTGAGCACAGCAGTTGACCACGCATATCTGGCAGTTGCATGTGTTAACCCATGAACCTGTCACTATCCAGCAATCTACCCTGTGCGTACAGTTATATGACAACAGACACATCTATAATATAGTGGAACCCTGTCATAATCAAATATGTTCTGCAGATACCGAAGTTGTTCATAGAAACTGGTAAAGCAAAGATGATAATGACCTGCAAACAGTATCAGCAATAAACATTGTGCATCCTGAACATTAGCATAGGTTCAGAGGTCGATACTAGGCTATCTGCCCTAGGGCATATACCAGCCTAGCCAGAGTGTGTTTGGCATTCGCAACCCTGTCAGATTACTACACTGTGTGTGCAAATAGTAGGTTCACACAAGATAGCCCATGTAGGTTTAGGCTAGTGTGCCTCTGTCTAGCAGGGACACAGAAGATATCCCAGGGGTAAACATACGATCACCAATACAGTCGTCAAGATGTCTCCTGGAGGTGGTCAGTGGGTGACTCTGCCTATGTGAAACTGGGATTACAATCTGGAGTGAGTGGAGGCTCTGGGATAAGAATCTGTCCCTCAAGCATGTCCTATTAACATCTGTGCTGAGGTATACGTCCCTGGAGTGTGTAGCTCCAAGGGAGTCGGATATCCTGAGGTGAAGCATGTCCAGTAAATCTGGGTTGGGTATATCTGTAAACAACAGGCACACATCATATCCGAGTAGGTGTTAAGCGACTGAGTAGAGCTGGAGTTACTGCATCCGAACTGTGCAAGGCATCCATGTGAGTTCCTAGATCTGCTTGGTGAGGAACTTCTGTGGCCAGTGCAGTTGCTGCAGGTGTTGGGTAAGGTACACCCCAAATGTGGCATTGTAACCAAGCATGGTTGTGATGAGTATAGGGGCACAATGACCTCACTCAATCTAGATGTGAAACCATATGGGATAAGGTGGCCCACATAGAAGATGTGTCCAACCACTTTGGCAACATGAATGTCAAAGGCGACAGTACGAACAAGTCATGTCCCCAAACTCCTAACAACTCCTACCATATGTAATGGAGTACTACCTATGTGGTAATGTGTGGGCATGTTGTTATTTCTAAAGGGGATGACTATGCAACTACTGGCATTTAGCTCTAGGGTATGGCTCAGGCACCAGTCATCCATCTCTGTGAGACCCTGTTTGAGTATGTATGTGGCAGCTGGAGAGTTGATCATGGCACCCAGTTTGCAGTCAAGTGCAAACATGTTCAGCCATATTCCCCCTGTGGTAGCCTGTACGTCAGACAAATATATACTGAACAAGAGAGGTCCCAGGACCGAGCCGTGTGGGATGCCACGTGTAACTGGTGTATAGTCAGACATGGCACCTGCAATTCTGACTATGTGGGTGCTATCCTTGATCCAGGTAGCAATACATTGTGTGAGATATGTGTCCATATCAACACTGGGCATAATGGCCCAGTGGGTTATTGTGTTGAAGGGTTTTGCAAGGCTCAGGTAGGCTGTGTGGGCAACCGTCCCTATGTCGATAGACCTGTTAACCGTTTAAAGAATACAAACTGGTTCAAGAGGCAAGATCTGCCCACAACAATGCTGAAATGTGTAGGACACAGTGTCTGTGGGTTCCCGATGTCTATGTGTATGAGTCCCATGACAATACGCTCCATAGCTTTGCAGAACAGGCTAGTTAGGCTTATAGGGCAATATTGTCTGTAGTCTGTTGTGGCACCAACTCTGTTTTAGTGGGACCACTGTCGCTGTACTCCATTCCTTGGGTACATATCCTGTAGTAACTCCGATATTGAACAGTGATGTAATGTGGGGGTTACATCTGTCATGAAGCTCATGTAAGATGCAGGCCAGGACACCATCTGGTCCCAGTGATACTGTGATGTACGCTTTGGGGAGGGCAGCACTCACATGTTACTGTGTGATGTCAGGGAGGTTATACTCTGTTGGGATGGATAGTTGCTCCTTAGGGGGGATGGGGGGAGACATCTGCACTGAACCTGTTTTCCAGGATGTTGGCAATGCCAGTGGGTTCAAGGTACATTTAGTCAGTATGCAGTAACTCACAGCATACCAGTGAGTGTCCACCCAGGTTCCTGACATAACTGAAGAAGGCCGTGTGATAGTCCTACATGTCTGGTGCAATTGTCCGGTAGAAGCGGCCCTTAGAAAAGTTCATGAGTGATCATAGCTGTCTGCTAGTACAGATCACAGATGCCTTCCCAGTCTGGGATTGTGCTCCATCATGTAGTAGCATTCTCCTGATGTTGTACAGCTTATTAATGGCTGGGGTCTACCAGACATGTCCCCTTCCATTGGAGTAGTGAATCCTGCTGTTATTTGCGATAGCACAATCCATGCAGTCCACTAGATGTCCATAGAATGTGTATGTAAAGGATTCAGCAGTGTGAGCCGTATTTTCCACTGTCTCAGGGTCTCTGAAGGATACCACCTTGCTTTGGTGAAGTGAGATGTTGGCTCATGAGAAGTTCACCAAGATTACCCAGGATGGGTATGTGGAGGGTATATGTATGTCCAGTGAGATACATGTATGTTCTGACCTTACCAATGAGGGGTATATCGCTGGTGTGGAACATAGAGTCCCCATGTTGGTGATGATCAGGTCCAATATGTATTCCCCCTTGTGGCTGTGCTGACTGTTTGTGCCATAGCATATGAGTCTACAAATTGCAGCGACTGTTGGGTGAAGGTGTTGGGGCTTGAGTAGCATCCCCAGTCAATATTTGTGTATATGAAGTCACCTAATATAATGGTGTTTGTGGAGACCTTCATATTCTCCATAGTTCCCATGAAAGCAGAGCGTGGTTCCTGAGTTTGGGAGGGGGGTCTGTAGCAGGCAACAAACTGAAAGGCAGCTTTGCACAATGGTAGTTGTATATGTATGGTCTGTGATGCTTTGTGCAGTGCTACTAACCTGGAGGTGTGTGTATCTGTGATGTACATGGATACTGCCCCTAGTTGTGTTGTCTGTTCTAAGTCTTGTTGTCAGAAAGCATGGTATGAAACATAACCTGGTAGTGCTGGTGTGCATAAGTAAGCCTGAACCAGGCATCTGTTAGTGCACAAATATCGCTATCTGCCATACTGAGGAGAGTCCTGAGTAGCCGCAATATGAGGGTAACACATCTGGTGTTGAGCAGCATTACCCTTAGTTTCATTTAACCTGTAATGTCTATGGAGGTGGGTTTGTCTTCTGAGCCCTGCTTCAAAAAGGCACTATGGTAGTAGCAAGAGCCTTAGCCAGCATTCAAAAGTCCAAGGGTGAAAGGTGCAAGCTGTCCATAGTGAAGCTACGTGGTATGTTGAGCATGTCACCACAGGTTAACAGACACTGTATCCCCTATGAATGAAACAAATTTGTTAGGCAACTGTTAAACGTGATATGTTTGTCTGTATACTGTGACATCATAATTGGTGGGTGTAAGATGCTAGACAAGGTCAGGGTCAAACTGGCCTGGGCTGCATGATCAGAGTGTTCCTCCATGTATCATGTCATGTGGTCCAGGGAGTAACATCTGAGGTTTTATGCACCAGCATGGACAATAATGGTGCCAGTCCTATACTTGCTTTGGAGTGACCTGACTGCCTGTATTATGTGGTAGATCCTGGCACCTGACAGACAGCCCAAAGTGACTATTCCCTTGTTAGGGCTGGTGAATGGTACGTCAGTGTGTCTGACAATAAGTGTTGCCTATTACAAGTGTATTAGGTGTGTTGTTTAGCCCGAAGAGCAGTGACTGTGTGGCACACTGACATTGTGAACTATGTGATATGTGGGTATTGTAGTGGGGTAGCAGTTGTGTGTGTGTCTGCTTTGGAGGTCTCTGTTGCTTATGTAGAGTACATTTACAGCATCCGAGTATGTCTTTGTGTGATAATGTGGTTTGAGTGCTGTCGCTAGAGGATATGTGAGACTGATATGTGGTGTGTGTGGTTACCTTCACCACCTGATAGACTGTGCCAGTCATGGGTTGAGAGAGTTCAGCACCCTGCATGTCTCTATAGATGCATCTCACACATATATCTGAGTTTGTCGGGAGGAGGAGAGGGTTGTCTGTGACATTGTGTCAATATCACAATATTCACCAGTTGGACTGGAGAGTACACACAAAACCGACCACTGGACATGCCAGGATATTATGATGACATACTCTGTAGCCTGATCACAAAGGATCAGTAGGGTGTTAAGTGTGTAAAAGAGTATAACAGGGATTAGTGCTCATGTTCATTTGTGTTTTGTAAAGAGTAGCTGAGAAGGAGTCCAGACTGAATCATGACACCTCCTTCAGCTATGTCATAAATAGCAATGTACATCCATATATGTCCTGAGTCAGGGCCAACTGTGCCTGACTGACAATGCTTAAATCCTGACAGACAGGCCCATATGTACATACCCACCTCCCACTAACAATAGGCCATATCATCATACCAGGAGATATCACATGTAGAATGGATGAGCAGCTACCCTCACTGCCAAAAGCATGGCAGCAAGTGGAATACATTGATTCCCAATATGTGTCATGCACAAACTACAGAACAAACAGATCCTGCACCTGAACAGTCAGCTGAGCCTCACCCCCTACACAGGATGTGGAACCGTTGAATGTGTCACAGCAACATATGGCACTCCCCACAAGTGTTGGTGCACAACACACCATGGGAAGTCAAGTCCAATATGCCTATGAAGTCTGATCTGTAAGGTCATGGAGACCATCATGGTTGCAGTCATAAACAGGGCTTTTGGAAGCTGACATACACACAACCCTACCAACTGTGGTATGTTCATGTGCGGATCATGGTTCACAAACATGCTAGACTGTTTGCAAGGCAGCCACCTGGGACATACATCAATGAACACATCTACACATGTCTCACATAGACCTTGAATAGCCCTTTATCAACATCCCAGACACATGTAGTATCCACAAAAACAACAAGCTGTGCATAGATATGTGTTGACATATGACGGAATGTCAGTGTGTCCACAGATAGATCACACAAGGTAAGGATTATGAGGTCTTGTTCAAGCTGTTGACCCCTGCTGACCCACATGGACCATTCCTGGAATGGCATAAAACAAAGTGTACACCCTTCACCATGTCCAGTCTGATGATGTCACCATCCTATAATTACAGCAGGAGAAGTAAAACCATCCAGTAAAGCAAATAGTGTGCCGTGTTAATGTGTCTCTCTCTAGTGTCATAACATAGCTAGATAGGGGTTTGAATCCTGCAAACACTGACAGTGAGTGTGTGTGGTGAGGCCGTGTACTTGTGCAGTTTCCTTTGATAGGTGTTCCTTTTTGGAGATTGGGAAAACCCACTAAAAGAGGTACATTCCTCTTTGGAAAGTCTGATGATGTCACCATCCTACAAATACAGCAGGAGAAGCAAAATCTCCCAGTAAAGCAAATAGCACACCATGTTAATGCGTTGCTCTGGTATCCTCACCAAATTGGGCAGGGGGTTGAATCTTGCAAATGCTGACTGTGTTTGTGTGCAATTGTCCTTGAAAAGACTGCCCTTTTTGGAGACTGGGAAAGCACACTAAAAGAGGTACATTCCTCTTTGGAAAGACTGATGATGTCACCATCCTACAAATACAGACGGAGAAGGAACACCACCTAATAAAGCAAATAGCGTGCTGTGTTAATGAGTCTTTCTTTAGTATCATAACATAGTTAGGTAGGGGTTTGAATCCTGCAAATGCTGCGTGTGTGTCAATGCGGTGTAGGTTTTGCTTTTACTAAGGTATGACATATTATGATTACAACAGTAAGTGCATTGCACACATCAGGTATCTGTGGCAAATATATATGTGTACATGTCCCCTCAATCAGTACATAGGTTTGAAGCCTGCATACTACATGAATACATTTGTTTCCATTGACAGGTTGTGCCGCTGCTTCTCAGATTGTAGGTCACATATGTATGTATGTGACAAGGCTGTCCACTGTTGTGTTGTGTGGCCAAGGTCATCTGTGCCACACACACCCATGACAGTTACTTAAGAATAGTGTGAGTGAGGGTATATGCTTGGGGTGTATGTAAGACATGTTCCTACACAACAATGACTGCCAATAATGAACATTCTTTACAGGTGTACAACTGCCTTGTGGATATGAATTCAGGCCTCTAATGTCTTATGTGATACACCTTGGGACTCCACAATACCTATGGATATGTGGATACCAAGGGACACATGACATAACATGAGGCTGTATGTACACATTGGTATCCAACGTACATGTTGAGGGCTACCACCTGTGTGGTACTGACGGGATAGTATGTATAGTACATGAGGATGACTATGCCAAAGTTGGCTTACTGCTATACAGCATGTATCAGACAACAGGTATCCGTCTGTATGATACCCTTGTGTAGGATATGCATCCCATCCAGGGAATGCATTGTAGGCCAATGCATGCATTTCCAGATTTGGATGGATACATCCCTAGTGTGTTTGCATGTACCTAAGGGGGCTATATGCTAAACAGGTGTAGTCACAGGAATGGGTGGTGGTCATTACCACTGGTTAGTGTTATAGTGTAGCACTGGAAGGATCCAAGTGTTACTGAGTTCCCTACGTCTGTGTGTCATTTGTCAGGACATCATCCAATGATTAATTATAGTCATGCTGTTGAGGTTGTGTATACTACCAGACCGCAAATCATTGACAGATATTAATGGTATCACCCACAGCATAGTGTCAACCCATGTCATACACACATGCCTACCCATGTTAGTACATAACTGTAGTAGAATGCATACTGGCCATTGAAAGATACTATGAGATGTTAATGTGTACAACAGGGTATGCCACATGTCCCATTGGTCCACTATGCACGTACATGCAGACAGTGCGCACCCACCATGTTCACAGATGTACACTTGCTAATCTGTACTGCACACATCTCACACGTACTGTCCACTCACTAACACATGCTGGCAACACATTACACTTCAGCCAAGTGGCACATGGGTGGACAATGCATACTCAGACCTAACAGTGGTGTAAACAATGCTACATTGACAATCAGAGCTGTTAGGTATGTCTGCGGCCTTTCCACTTGCTGTAGTTGTCATGTGAGGTACATACCACATGGGGCATTGTGATGAGTAGAGGGGAACACCAACCTATATTTCCCTAGATGACACACCTTTTGTGTTGACATGTACCACGTAGACAGATTACATGACTACTGTGGCACTGTGATTATCATAGGGGAGCCTACTCTCCACCTGTGTCCCGTGTTCCCTTCTGACACCTTCAGTGTTAAGCAGGCTACCACCTATGTCGCAGTTACTGCGTAAGGTGTTTTGGAATGGGGTATGGCACTGCAGTATCAACACTGGTGTTCAGTCCATGCCTTGGACAACAGGCACCTGTTGCAGTACATATGACCCCGTGTCTCCCTCCCTCTCTCTCTTATAGATATATATATATATATATATATATATATATATATACATATATACATATCTATACATATCTATCCATATATATACATATCTAACCATATCTATACATATCTATCCATATCTATCCATATCCATACATATCCATACATATCTATATATATCCATATATATATATCTATATATATATATATACATATATATCCATATATATATCTATATATATATATATATATATATATATATATATCTATATATATACATATATATCCATATATACCCATATATATCAATATATATCCATATATATATCTATATATATATCTACATATATCTATATCTATCTTTATATGTATATATGTATATGTCCATATATAGATCTATATATCTATAATTCTATATATCTATATCTATCTTTATATGTATATGTCCATATATAGATCTATATATCTATAATTCTATATATCTATAATTCTATATATGTATACATATATATATATATATATATATATATATATATATATATATATATATATATATATCTATAATTCTATATATGTATACATATCTGTTACATACCTTACCTCTGTCTGTTGTAGGTGTTGTATTTTTTATTTTTTTTTTTTTTTTGGTTTTGGTTTCCTCTGTGTGTTGCTGTTTGTTTTCAGTGTCTGTCTCCTACTGCCTGTTTGTATCCGTATGTCTGTCTGTCTGTCTCTGTCTGTCTCTCTCGCTCGTGCTCTCTCTCTCTCCCAATTGGTGCACTGATATTATTGCATGTGTGGACAACAGATACAGGCTGCTTTTCTAGGTATCTGCACATGTGCATGTGATGGCCTCTGCACCAATTGGTGCCCACCATTTAGTAATTGCATGCAGCCTGGTGTGTGGTAATTGCAGTTCTCACTGTGATTTCAGCACACTGCTATAAAATGATAGGTTAGGTAGGCATACCCCTTTCAGTTTTGCAAGGTGGGGACCATGCTTGTTTGCTGTGGACACTGTTGTCTCAGTCAGAAAGTTGGTTTATGTCTCATATCTGGATTCTGAGCATATGTATTACTACACCTTTTCTGACATGCAAGCAGTGTCTACTCTCACTTATTGACATTTATCATTAAGTGGGATTCCCCACCTTTCTGCCTACTGCTACTAAATTTCACAGGGAGTCTGAGGGGCACAGCTAACATTTGTTTGCAAATCAGAGATATCCCTGTAAACCAGTCACAGTTGGGCGGTCTGGCCTCTGACCTATTCAAATATGCCAGTGTTTATCCTGCTCTGATACTGTGTGGGGTTTGTAAGGTGCTACTGTAACATTATTCCCTACTAGCATGGCTGGTTCTCTTTTCACAGTCATGTCATGCAGTTCCACAACACTTGCTGGTTAAGGGCCACAGAACATGATTTGTGTTATGCCATTCCTATTCTCCCTTTACATTCACTCATTGTAATGCATGATATATTTCTTTCAGCACCAAGTTATTGTATGTCTGCTGTGGTGTAGTGGTTGTTCATACAGACTAGTGAGCTCAAGGTCTGGGGTTCGAGCCTGACAGATGTATTTTATTTTGCTGCTGAGCAATACAAGGGCCCTGTCATACAGAGTGACTAAGGCACTTTTAAGCAATTGTAAGTGGGTTTGCATGGGTTTGCACGATGCTTGGCGATGCTTAGCAAAGCGCACACAAGCTCACACTCACGCACCCCCTCTAACTACTGCTTAAACGTGCTTACTCCCGCTAACCCCCACGGTAATTTCTTTGAAAGAAAAGAAAATGGGGAGATAGGAAAGTGGTGAAAAAGGGGGCACAAAGAGGGAAAGACAGTAGGGAAACCAGCTGGGATGTGCAGGAAGGGTGTAGGGAAGGCCCATAGCTGCCCATTTCTGTACCAGCAACAGCTGTGCATATGTTCGTAATTTGGTGTGAAATTTGCAACCTTCCACCTCTGTAAGAGGAGTCAGGACAACAGAGTATGTTGTAGTGCCAATTATAATCAGTTTACATGTCCGGCGGACATGTGTGTGAAATGGGCAGCTATGTATGGGGCGTAATTTTTTTGTGGGAACAGATTGCCCCTTTTTTATTTTTTTTCAGGTGAGAGTGGAATGTGAGGTAGGGGATGTAGGTATATTTGGGGAGGTATGTTGGGGAGGTAAACAGACAAGAAAAGATGCATACAGGGGCGAAATTTGACACATGGGGTGCGTGAACACAATTGACAGGGAAGGTTGTTTGGAAATCGCAAGCCCATGAGCCCACAGATGGTAACAGTGGAACTGAGATCCCCACCCATGGGCAGTCACCACTGCACCTTCACAGCCCCGAGGTTGGCTGTGCTGGGGGCTGCGTAGGATGGGCAGGCTCACCTGTGAGACACGCCACTCTCGCCTCAAGCTGGCATAGGGGATCAGCGACTGAACGCTGGATCTTCCTACACACCACAACCCAGACCCTTTGAAGGGTGACAGGTGGCCCTTCTCTGCCCACGCTTACATGGGGGGATGAGCCCCATCCCCTGCAGTGCTTCCATCCGAAGGTGGCACAGGACCAACGGAGGAGGGGAGCCCGGGCTGGGCACCAGACCTGCTGGTGTCAGGTGCACTCGCCGGCTGAGGAGGGGCAGGTGGGTCCGCTGGGACCGGCCTTCCCATACGTTCTGTGATTAGGTGTGTTTAATTACAACATAAGCAAAACAGCATTCCAGATTAGTTGTAACAGCATGCAATAATATTCCCATTAACCCAACACACCAAGGGTACAACAGTTGAACAGCAAGCATAACACATGCATATATCGAACCACAGTGGTTATTCCAACAGCATGCAGGGATGTTTGGTAGCAACAGGCCACCATGATTGTGGTGTTCAAACAGGGCACATGCATCAACGTGAATGCAAATATTTATAAAACAATAGGACATATGTCCCAACAAATATTTAAGATTACACATACCCACTGAGGTGTGGAATTGCATGGTTTATGCACATACAGCAGGGTGTAGAAAATACCTCGGTTAACATCTTTTAATGACCTTTTCATCTACACTACATTCCTTGTGACTGCAAGTGTATATCCCCTACATGTATTATTACACTTGCCACCATACATTAGGTTGTGTAATGGGGTGGCTAGTTCAATATATGCCTGACCTATATCTGACAAACTAACTGTCCAGGATGCAGATGTTGCTGCTACATATTTCTTGATTGCATTTATATTTCCTTATCTACATATCTGGGATGTTTTCACGTGACATTTTCACTTCGATTTATACAGAACCCTGCATTTCTTGACACACACTCACATTTTTGGGGAAAATATAACATGCCACATATGCGCCAGTTTTATTTATTTATGCCAGCCAGTAACTGACTGTTGTGGACTGTATATATGTTTCACAGCTACTAGCACTTCCATCACCCACTTTATATGGGACTGCACAACTCTTGGTTGCCAGTACCTTTTCAAACAGTACTGTTTGTATAATGCAAGGGTACAACAACATTTCAGACTCTGTGACACAGACACACTCTGGGTTTTAGACCTTTATTAATGACATTACACACTTTTCCACAGGCTCACTCCTTTATTTGTTTTAATGGTGTATATGGCAGACATGTTCAAGGCATATTATATCTTTATTAATAGGTTAGCACACTCTTTTTTCAGGCTCACTCACTTATTTTATATGACAGTGCCTGCAGAGATATTATTCCAGACATATGTTACCTTTCTTAATGGGTTTCTACACTCTTTTTCTGCCTCTCTGACATTTTTATCTGACAGTACATGCAGAGGACTTATTCAGGCAATTTTATGGCTGTATTATTGGACTACAACACTTTCTTTCATGCTCTCGCCCATATTTTATATAACAATACATGCAGAATAATCACTAACCTGCCTGGTGGCGCAGCCTTAGCAGCCTATCAGCATATGCTTGCTGATTCATAGCACGGTCACCTGCAGCTGCAAAGTAAATGAGGGGATATTGAGACATACCTATCCGTTATGCATACTCCATTATCAATTCTTACATACTGCATTCCATGGCTACATACTCAGTTGTGGGGCATCCCACATCCCATGGGCCTCCTGTATCCACTGGTTCAGGTGGTCCTGCTTTTGTCTCTTCAGGTCTGCATGGTGGTGATGGACCTGCCCACCAGTTTGAGGAATGCCTGTGGCACTGGTGAGGTCACGAGCTAACCAGTTCCAAGCCTCTGCCTTGTACTCCATCCCTTGGAACTGGCCCTGCAGGAGTCTTGACTTGTGATGGTGGACAAGGAGCCAAACCATGTATTTGGACTCCTCGATGCCCCAACATTGCGCTCGGAAGCGTGTTCCCTCTCCGACACCAGACATTCTAACTGCAGATGTGAGCTACAATCAGTTATGGCATGTATTCCCGCCTGTGGGGCTTAAATATGCCACATTTCCCGCACTTTTTTGTGATTGGCCATTTTGTAAAATTCTCGGCTGACTGCAGACCTGCTTAGTAATGGTTAAACTATCATTCGTAAGTATATGAATGTTAACAATGGATGTTTTTCCTTTGTTGTCATGGCTTAGTGGTTCTGTACTTTGCTTCTGATGCACAGAGTCCTGGGTTCGAACCTTTTCATTCATTTTATTTCATACTGTCCAGACAGGCTAGGGGGTGTGGCTGCATTTAAGCAACTTTGCTCTACATTGCTCCTCAGTGCCCTACAGTGCCCTGGTTGGCACAGCGCGCACATCTACACAAACACATTGTGCTAGGTAAAGCACTTTTAAACTTTGGGCAACTCTATTGTGCTGGGTAAAGCGCTATTGAACTATGGGCAACTTTGTTTAGCTGGGTAAAACGCCATTAAACTATGGGCACCTCTGCTTAGCTGGATAAAGCACCATTAAACTATGGGCACCTCTGCTTAGCTGGGTAAAGCGCTATTAAACTATGGGCACCTCTGCTAAGCTGGGTAAAGTGCTGCTTAATGGCAGGCTATTATATATCTGGATCCTTTAAAAATATATATTTTGTTCACTGATACATTGGCCATTTCACTGCTTTTAATAATATTTTAATCATATATGTCTGGTATTATTTCAAATACTGATTTAAAACATAAATAAGAAGGGGAGTGGTGGGACTCGCACCATGAATGCCTCCTCTTTATACATATGCTCTACCATTACGCTGTTGCAATTCGGTGTGATTTGCATAAACATTCTTTCTTATGCTCTTCCATGTCGGAATTGCTAACTGTAGCTAAGCAATGGACACACCTGTGCACACACACGCAAATACGGGCAGCTATATTGTGAATTTTAAAAAAAAAAATAAATATTTTACTTTTTATAACTGTGATGGGGGTTTACAGTGTCAGGGTGTGTGGTGTTGGGTGCAAGTACATTTGAGCGAACTCGCTCTTGTGTGTTGACATTTTGCTTTTACTACACTTGCAGGGGCATGGACATTTAGACTGCTAGGCAGTCGGACACGCCCCCTGCTTTCATACTCGGTCCGTGTAGGAGTTACGGTTGAGTTAGCGTGCCCTCATGAATATTCATGGCATGCTGACGTCATACCGTTCAACTGCAGCCTCCGAGTAAGACTTATTAAGTCTTACACTGAGGATTCGTGAATCCGGGGGAAAGTCTTTAATTTTATTCAACTCTCCTATTCCAAACTGTGTAACAAAAAAAAGACACTAAAATCCTATGGTCACTATTGGCAATTTCACGTAAAATCATAACTATACACTGGAAAAATGAGGCTTCTCCTACGTTCAAGGAATTTGAGAATTTAACATCAACAGTTGCTCATATGGAAATATTAACAGTGAAGAACAGAATTAAAAGATCTACTTCTTACTATTACTCTTGGATAAAAACACCATTTTTTTAAATTCAAAACGACATGCTCTTTGAGTGACATAGTATTCTTGGATGTACAGTTAGAGAAAAAAATGGACAGGATAGAAACTAGTATCTTTAAGAAAGATGTTCATGCCTGTCGATATGTGCATAAAGAGTCTACATGTACCTCATGTCTTTTCAGGTATTATGAAAGCACAGCTTGGCAGGGTCAGCAGGCTAAATACTGATGATCTAAAATTTGCTAAGCAGCTGAAAGAAATGGCTGCTGAGTTTGTAAGTAGTGGGTATACTAGCCTAGCCCAAAGGTTCCTTGAATTTATAAACTCAAATGCTATGGAACAACTTGTTACCACTCCCACAAGAGGGGAAAACATACTGGACCTAATCGTCACCAACATGGGGACTCTATGCTCCAGACCAGAAGTGTATCCCTCATTGATAAGATCAGACCATAAACTAATCTCAGTGGATATTCACATCCCGACTCCACCCCCTGCCCTGAAAACCACAGTGAAAAACTTCTCTAATGCAAATTTCACACTCCTCAAAACCCAGGTGGAATCCTTCAAAGCCCCCGGGCCTGTGGAAAATATGGCCCAGACCACAGAATCCTTTATAAATGCATTCTATGAACACCTTCAGGAATGCATGGATCATGCAATCCCAAATAAAACCAAGTCCCAATCCTCCAAAGGCAGATGTCCTGTCTGGTGGACCCCAGCCATAACCAAACTATACAATAGAAGGAGGAAGCTACTACATGATAGAGCAAAATCCCAAAAAGGGAAGGCATCTCTGGTCAGTATTAGCAAAAATCTATGGGCACTCATAAAATCGTCTAAGGCCAGCTTTGAGAGAAAAATTGCACAGGACACTAAGGATAATCATAAGGCTTTCTTTAGTTATGTTAGGAACCTGGGTGGGAATTCCCAGATATGCTCAGAAGTAGTCCAAAATGACAAAAAATACATCAAACGCACAGACATTGCCAACATCCTAGCTGACAGGTTCAGCACAAACTTCTCCCCCCCTCCCCACCAAAAGGACAAATATCTATCCCAGCAGAGTGCTGCCCCCTGACATCTCAGATGCTCAGGTAAGAGCTGCCCTCTCCAAAGCAA
The DNA here is from genome assembly GCF_019279795.1 of Protopterus annectens. Taxonomy (NCBI): domain Eukaryota; kingdom Metazoa; phylum Chordata; order Ceratodontiformes; family Protopteridae; genus Protopterus; species Protopterus annectens. Next base: position 1,334,884,320 of record NC_056744.1, on the reverse strand, counting down.
AAAACACAGCATCAATGGGACCAGACGGTGTCCTGGGCTGCGTCCTACATGAACTCCAAGAAGAGCTAAACCCAAACATAAAACTACTGTTCAATCTCAGCCTTACTACAGGATATGTACCCAAAGAGTGGTGTACAGCAGCAGTGGTCCCTCTCCACAAAGGTGGTGCCTCAATGGATCCTGGAAACTATCACCCCATAAGCCTTACTAGCTTGGTCTGCAAAGCTATGGAAAGGATCATCATGGACCTCATAAATAAAGATATTGGGGACCTACAGACACTGGATCCTACCCAGTTTGGCTTTGTTAAGGGCAGATCCTGCCTCTTAAACCTGGTTGATTTCTTTGAAACAGTCACTAAGGCCATTGACGAGGGGAAGGTGGTCCACACAGCCTACCTGGACCTTGCAAAAGCCTTCGATACAATACCCCACTCGGGCATTATAGATAAGCTCACCAGCTTAAATATAAATCCCTATGTCACTAGATGGATTGCAAACTGGCTCAAGGACAGAACCCACATGGTTAGAATTGCTGGAGCCATGTCAGACTCCAAACCAGTTACAAGTGGCGTCCCACAAGGCTCAGTCCTGGGACCACTCTTGTTCAGTATATATTTCTCGGAGGTACAGGCCAACATGGAAGGACTGTGGCTGACCAAGTTTGCAGATGACTGCAAACTGGGCACCATAATCGACACTCTAGCCGACACAAGCATCCTCCAAAAGGGCCTCATAGAAACAGACAACTGGTGCCAGAGCCACGGCCTCAAGCTAAATGCCAAAAAGTGTATAGTCATCCCCTTTGGCAAAAACAAAGTGCCCACAAATTACCACATAGGTGGTAATCCATTAAGTACAGAAGAAGTAATTAGGGACCTGGGGACCCAAGTTGATAGCAATCTCTCATTTGTCAACCACGTGGCCAAAGTGGTTAGAAAAACATTTTATTTAGCCCACCTAATCATGAAGGGATTCACATCTAGATCAGGGGAGGTCATTGTGCCTCTTTACTCATCCCTCATCAGGCTCATAATTGAGTACAATGCCCCTTTTAGGATGTACCTTACCAGACACCTGCAGCAACTGGAAAGACCCCAAAAGTACCTCACCAAGAGGATCAAAGGGCTCAAACAGATGCCATATTCTGCCCGGTTAAAGAAACTCCAGCTCTACTCAGTGGCATACCACCTGCTCAGAGGCGATCTGTGCCTGATGTATAAAGCCATGTCCACCCCGGAATTAATGGACATGCTGCACCTCAGAAAATCCAAATCCCATTGAGCTACGTGCTCGAGAGACCTGAACCTCAGCACTGAAATAAATAGGACATGCCTGAGGGACAGATTCATAACCCAGAGGCTCCCTTCACTCTGGAATAAAATCCCAGTCCAGGTTAGGCAGAGTCCCTCATTGACTTTCTTCAAGAGGAATCTTGATGAGTGGATGCAAGATCGTAGGTTTACCCCAGGTATCACTTCTGTGTCACTGTTAGACAGAGGCACAGTATACTAACCTCAAAAAAGGGCATAGCAAAATAAATTTAAAATGGGTGGCGAAAACCAAACACATTCTGGCTAGGCTTATAAATGCCCTAGGGCAGATAGCCTAGTATGAACCTATGAACCTATAATCAGATTGATGTGCCTAAAGTCTATGAAAATGCAAAATTAGGAAGGGTAGATGCATTGAAGCCTATTTTTTTAGATAATGAGCAAGATATCACCCAGAATAAGTTACATGATGGCAAAATTAGATACGTAACTACTTTTAACATAAGCACTAAAGATCTTATGAGAATTATACAGAAGAATTGGATAATACTGCTAGCATAACTGGAATTACACACAATCTTAGATGCTAAACCCTATTTTTCATACAGGAATTTTAAATGTTTGAGAAGTAAGTTGTGTTATAAAGATTTTAAACTAAATGATAGATGCCAAATAGGGATAAAATATGGAACTTTACGTGTTTGGACTGTAGTTGCTGTAATGATGTTTTGACGCATAATAATATCTTTATTAATCCTGTAACTAATTGGAAATATGTTTTTATTATTCGGCCACTTGTAATAGTGTTAACATGGTATACCTTGCTACCTGAGTGAAATGTTTGTCATTTTACGTAGGTAAGATCACTAGAAAATTGAGAGAATGAATCATAGAACACAAATCGGACATCCAGAGAAAGAATGATAAGAATGCATTAAGTATGTTATATGCAATGGTCAAGATCACTCCTTTAAGTTTAGGGTAACAAAAGTTGTTATGAAAGGGACTAGAGGGGGTGGTCTAAATAATTATCTTGAAAATAGAGAATATGAATGGATTCTTAGATTACGTGCAGATTTTAAACCTGGCCTCAACAATTGTCAGTATTAAACCAGTATTGGTAAAAATGCAGCAACAAAATCTTTAAAATGCTGCTACTTCTTTATAATTTTATTGGTATTAGTTAGTAGTGTCATGTGATGTGTTGGCTGTGGTCATGTGATACTTGCCTGCTCTGATTTAAATGGTTAAATGTTTTTGTATAATGTTGTTAGCATTAAGAAAGGGTTTTTACCTGAAAACTTTGCTTTTATAATAAAATTGTGACTCAGTGGAGGAGTTGTTGTTATCTATTTGATGCTCCTTCATCTATTCCAACTTTCACAGTATCAGCCTTTTTTGAGTAACTCGTATAACTGTGCACATTTTCAAATCATTTCTTAAAATTTGACCCTGTTTTATAAATAAATTGTGGATCAGGTCCTAATAAGCTGAAAATGGCTGGGATGGCATTAAAGATGTTCCAATTTTTCTTTACAATATTCTTAATTTCTGGGGATTGGGGACTGTATTATAATACTAAAGCTCTTTCAAAGTTCTTCACCTCCAACTGTGATGAATCACTAGTTAAACCCATCCCTAAAAGGGGCTTATAATTACTCTCCCTCCCTCTTTGCGCACATTGTCCTTTGACTAGACTTTTCTTTGAAATAGAAGGTGACAGCTTGTAAAATCTAAATAAGTGTTGCTAAAGCCGGGCTAACTGAAGACTTTTGATCTAAAACCATTATCCATGTGAATAATAAGAGTGCCCAAATAATTTATCATGTTGCTATTAAAATTGTATGGGAATTTTAAAAAATCTGAGGTGTGGTTTAAATAATCAACAAACCTATGTATATCCCAGGATTTATGAAGCCCATTATTGCATGCAGGATTAGTCTAAGAGCTATTTTCAGCAATATGCCCGACATGCGATCCAGGAACAAGCTCCCGGGACGTGCACATGAGCTCTTAGACTAATCCTGCATGGACCAAGCTCCTGTATGCAAATGACCCTCATTTGCAGGTGAAAAACATGCAAATGAGGGTAATTTGTGATCCAGGAAGCTGGCAGCTGTTAGTGCAGGACGAGTGCAGTCTGCATTAGTAACCGAGCACATTTTTGCAAACTACAAAATGGAGGCAAGACATCCCCTAATAAAGTGTGCATGTGATGTGTAATCCATGCCAATGACCATATAATTGGCCACTGGCATGGAAAATAGTGTAAAAATGAAATATTTAACATTTATTATTTTTTGGCCGATATCGGCTGTTTAAGCTAAGGGCACCAGCGCACAAAAGGGATCGGGTTAAAAATAAAAAAAAAAAAAAAAAAAAAAAAAACATTTAGAAGAAAATCATTATTTTGCCATAATAGTCAATGGCAGGCAGAATACAGCACTGGTTACTAAGGGGGAAGGCTGAGTGTGGGACATGTAACTAAGGATAAGCAGGCAATCCTATGCAAATGAGGGGAATGATAGAGAATCCCAGATTCCCTGTCAGTGCAAGCCTGCACCCAAAAGTGTAGGACTAGGAAAACCATGAGTGTAATCCCTAGACATAGCTGACATCTGAAGGGGGTGTGTCAGGTATGCTGTAAGCTAATTGGAGCACTGTGGCTTGTATTTGCCCTTAGCTAAGCTAAGCTAAGGCAGGAGGTGTGTCTAGGGCTGTCTTATCTTACACCAAGAAAATCATGGTGTACACAGATAGAACAAGCCAGAATCCTGTAAAACATGCTTAAAGCACGTACGCGTGTTTGCGCAGCACACACCATGTGTAAAAAACAGAAAAAAAATGGAAATAGCATCTCCATTGACATCTGAGCACTGTGTTTGCGCGGCATGCCCCCGGGCTTAAACAGGAAGGCAATAGGAAGGGAAACCAGCAGTAGGAAGGTTACCAAGGGGAACTAGCTTAGCTGACAGGTGAAATGTATCAGAATCAGCCAATTACACAGACAACAGACCAGCCCAAACCAGAACACTACTATAAACTAAGCAAACAACTTACCCTCTGTTTTTTCCCACACTCTGCACCACCGGTGTATACAAGCGGGGAAATTTTAACAAACAAACCTACAAAATAATAAGAGCTGTGGCAGGCAACATAGAACAACATGTGCAAGAGGCTGAAGGTGGTGAGGATGTGAATGCTGCAGAACAACCCACTGTGAGGAGACAGAGAAGAGTGTACAGACCCAGGGTAACCTACCAGGGGCTACATGAGCTGGAGATAGTGGAGCATTATAGGGGGAAAGAGACCTCCTACAGCAAATTGTTGAGCTGTGCTGGCCACACCTGACACACCAAACTGGCCGAGGGGAACCCATCACAGTGGATACCAAGGTATGTGTAGACCTAGGTATACTAGCCACAGGTACCTCCCAAAGCACAACTGGGGATATCATGGGGATCCCACAGGCATCAGCATCCAGAGTATTCCACCAGTTCCTGGATGCCATGTCAGCACATGCCAGTGAGCACGTATACTTCCTCAACACACGTGAGGTGTTGACCAGCAATATGCGTCTCTTCCACCAAATAGCAGAATACCCTGAGGTAATGGGTGCTATAGACTGCATGCATATACACATGAAAGCACCATCCAGTGAGCAGGGTAGGGCCTACATCAACCACAAGGGTATCCCTTCCATCAACTGCCAGGTTGTATGTGATGCCCAGTACATTATAATGAATGTGTGTGCTGGCTACCCTGGAAGCTATGACGATTCACACATATGGCATCTGACACAGCTGTACCAGAGATTTTCCAAAGTGGACATCCCCTACGGTCACCTAGTGGGGGATGCTGGGTACACACTGGAGCCGTGGCTGATGACACTCATCAGAAATGCACACAGACCTGAACAACAATGGAATAATGAGGCACACGCACAGGCTAGACATATAATAGAGCATGTGTTTGGGATGCTCAGGTCACCATTCCAGTGTCTGGACACATCCAGTGGAGCCTTGCAGTATTCACCAGCTACATGTACCCAAATTGTTATGGTATTTGCTGTGCTACACAATATGATCGTGTGGAAACAGCTGCAGCAGGAACAGCATGGGGCTGGGCCACACAGTCCCCCAATAATGCCAAGGACTACACAGGCACAGAGTGACTAGGAGGAGGAACAGCCTGAGCCTGCCCCAGTAGGCAGTAGGAGGCATGCCCAGTATGCCCTGGCTTTGGCAAAGAGGCAATGCATAACACATGCACTGGCACAGTAGGGACCGAGGGAATGGCACCTCTCTCTGACTTGCACAGATAGTAAAAGGGATGCCAAATATGACACTACCTGTGCTCTACCATGTATATGGAGTGTACGAAGTGCATCTGACATAGGCAGCCCTCCAGCACCATCCACAAGTCTGGCACACCTGCAAGGTAAGTCAATCAACCTACCAATTGCCAAATGGAGTAGAATGTGTTGTTACTTGTAGCTATGGTATGGATGTGAGCATGCAAGGGAATTTGGTGGCTGAATGTTATGGCAGCAGACAGTAGACACCTATAGTGGCAGCATGACATCTGTAACACATACTGGAGTCATCATAGTAGCCTTTACTACACAGGGTGACAAAACCCACTGCAGGAAATGTGCTGTGTGACATGTGTCCATATAACCCACATATACTAGCCAGGACAGTTCACATACCCAGCAACAGTCTCAGCCAGCAGGACAGTTGTAGACAAACACAAACAGAGCCTGTGCCATGGCCCCAGGCCTACACAGATTGACCACAGCAGGGCAGACAGTGGGATGTTAGTTCTGATGGATAGGAAGTCAGACAATAATATGTAGGGCAACCAAAGCCACGATCTGTAGTACACTGGTATGCCTCTAGTCGGCATGATAGTTAGTAATACAGAATGAAATGGAGTACCTGACATGCCAGTATGGTCATAGCGAATGTGTACATGTTTCACGTGTGCCCCCCCCCACATCCAACATAGTAATGTAAAAACAGTCAGGTGTGCCCCCCCCAACCCTGTGTAAAAATGTAAAAATAGTCAGGTGTGCCCCCCCCATCCTACATAGTAATGTAAAAACAGTCAGGTGTGCCCCCCCACGCCTGTGTAGAAATGTAGAAACAATGAAAAGGCGACTTTAAAATCTATAATTTTTCTAGCTTTTACGTGCCTCCATCCCTGATAGAACTACTAGCATTCGGGAACACTTTTGTTCCTACAACTAAATGTAACCTTGTTAAGACGTTGAGTGACTTGAAATGCTTTGTCAGGAAACTGAATTTGCATGTAATGTTCAACAATGATGTTACTAACATGAATACTAATTTGAAATTAGCTAGTACTTATAACCCCCCACTACACAACATTTTAACACTTTTTGAAAAAACGTGTGAATTGGACCTTAGACAAATGGTCACTTTTTCACATACTTAAAACGACCGGTTAGACTATAACATCACAGAAGAACAACTACAAGGGTTGGAAAACTTATGTAAAGCACTGGTCAGGGTAGTAAAACCTGGCAAAGGAGGTGGGCTTGTAATCTTTGACAACTTTCTATATATTAGTAAAATGGAAACTGTCCTCGATAGTCCAGCTTATAGTTCATCGTCACTGAATGAGATGAACATGTCAATTTCTAGGACTAGGGTTTTTTAAAGGGACCTATTTATTAGTGGGTGCATTGATATTGACACCTACAATTACATTGACATCACAATGCCTAGGACACCAGTAATTTTTGGTATACCAAAAATTCATAAAAACTTGGTTAATCCACCAATCCGGGCATTGATTGATAGCCGAGTCTCTTTTACATACCCCAGTGCCCAACTTGTAGAAATTATCCTGAGCAAATATGTTAAGAAAATATCACACATTTGCAAGGACTCGTGGTCATTTTTAAAAAAGATAAGTGAAATTGATTACAGCGACTCACTGAACTTCCTTACTATTGACGTCATAGATCTATACACGTCTATACCTCACCTGGAGGCTATTGAATGGATTTCACTAATGTTAGATCGTTTGGGAGCACCCAAAAATGAAATAGATTTAGTATCCCAACTTTTAGACATCATACTTACGTCTAACTTCTTCATCTTTAATGGGAAATATTATCTCCAGAAACAAGGCGTAGCTATGGGGTCCCCATGTGGTGCTACAGTAGCTAACCTATTTATGGCCTACTGGGAGGTTGACAACATTCTTAAGGACGTTAACACAACAAACCGCATCAAGTTCTACACAAGATACCTGGATGATATATTCATCCTTTTTGATGGCGATGAGACATTAGCAAATGAATTTGTTTCTTCTATTAACAACACAACTGACTTTTTAAAATTCACATCTAAATTCTCAGAGCTAAGCATTGACTACCTTGATGTTCACTTGTATAAAGAAGTTAACAATTGCAAATATTCTTCAAAGATATACAGAAAACCAACCTACTGCAACTCCTTTTTACACTACAACAGCTGCCACCCATTCAAGCAAAAGAAGGCTATCATAAAGGGACAGCTAATTCGAGCAGCTAGGATGTGCAGTAATGAGATATTATTCCAAGAAGAATGTAAAACCTTGGAAGTAATGTTCACCAACAGAGGATACCCAAATACTTTATTTGAAGAAATACTGGACGAGATCAACAATAAAAGAAGGGAAGGTCAATTTCTACCCTTACTCCCACACAAAATTTTCAGTGGACATGAGGAAGACTTAGAGGCTAATCCGAGGGTTAGGGAGAACATACCCTTTCTTAGAGCAACCTCCAACACTGAGATAACAGGGACCTCGTTTGTAAATAGTTTCATTACAAATTACAGTATTGACTCGAGGAATATTCAAATTATACTTTATAAAATTGGTATTATATAACAAATAATGAGGAACTCATGGACAAGTTAGGCACAAAACCTCTGATAGCATATAGGAGAGGTAATAATTTGAAAACTTTGCTAGAAAGAAGTAAACAGACGGAGCTAATGACTAGAACAAAAGGCTGTTTTCAGTGCGGGGCATGTAACTATTGCCATCTCGTGAAGGCTGCCAATTCCTTTGTAATACGCAACAAAAAGTACCACATTACACATAAGCTTAATTGTGATTCTAGATCCATAGTTTATTTAGCTAAGTGTAACTGCTGTGAAGCATTTTACATAGGCAAGTCTGACCGGAGACTACGGGACAGGCTGTACCAACATGATTATGCCATAAGGAAACTGAAAAAAGAAAACGCTTTAGCTAAACACGTAATGAAACATCAAGGACATAGCTTTCATTTTATTGCAATTGACCAGGTCAAGAAAACAGAAAGAGGGGGTCCAGTACCTCTCTTTTTGGAGAATAAGGAGATAGAATGGCAAATATTACTAGACTCATTTTCGTACCCAGGTTTGAATGAACATTGCAATATAGCTTGTGTCCTGAAAATGAGGAGCTATAAAAGATAACTCCTTTACCTTTGCCTTACTTCACTTTTCACTTCATTTTGTTTTACTTTAATAGTAATTTGCAGTAACATATACTTTTCACTACTTTTAAGACTTATACTTATCAAAGCTTCCAACTACAGTTGCAGGTAGTGATTTCACTAGATACTTTTTTACAAACACTTTTTTATAAACATTTTTATATGCTGACCTGTAATGCATTGTTTTTAGACTGCTTTTATTGTGAATATATTTCTTACACACTTTCATGCTTTTGATGCACATTTGCTTGGTGTATGAACGTAAAAAACTGCTGATGCATCAATGTTTTATGGTTTCCAACTGTTTTAAAAGTATGAAACTACACACTTTTGAGAATGCTCCTAAACAGAGCTTTCATTACCTGAATTTACTTTTGCAAGAAATGCTGCTAACACGCCTTCATTGTGATTGCATTACTAATTAAGGCGAGGGTGTGTTGTATAAAAACCTGACTCTGACACTGTATTCTACTTTTGCCTCTGATGAAGCTGTAGTTTTAACCACAGCGAAAACGCTTGTTTTAATAATAAAGTGCGTTAAGGTTCAAGTTTTTTTCCGACTTCAGTGTGGCTTTATACGTGCAAGTGGATTTCAATTTCAGTGTTGCAGCTTGTACTGCAAACAGTCTTCACAATAAGGACTTTAACATTTTTTTGGGCTTTACGGTGCTTGCCCGGACTGCTTTTGGGCATTTTACTGGTTTTCGTTTGTTTGCTTTAACAGAAATGTAGAAACAGTCAGGTGTACCCACCACGGTCTATAGAAATGTAGTAACAGTCAAAGCCAAATGATCAATGGATACCCTGCAGAGACAACATGCTACATGTTAGTGTACAACACAAAGGTCAGCACTACAGCACAAGCTACCTGGACACGATCCACAAATTCAAGACAGACAGCCATACTGGACATGCTCACACTCTTAAACACATGAAGGCCATGACTGCAAACACCAGTGAACCAGACATATTTGGCAGTTGCAGTTGTTAGTGCAGACACTTGTCAGTATGCACCACTTATGCCTTGCACACACAGTGGATAGGAATACAGACATATATGTTAGGACAACACACTAAAATAAGCCAAAGGTAGACATACATAAATGTGTGGAAGAGGATCACTGTGACAAGGACCCATCCAGGCCCATCCCACCCAGCACACAGCCAAAGGGCCCCAAACACATGAGGTGCAGATGTCACCCACTGCAGATACTAGCAACCAGTATCTGTCAGCATTACAAACTATGTGGTGCACGTGCCAGCTGTGCAATATGACTGTACAAGGAAGTAGTCATCTAGTAGCTGTATACACGTACCTATGACATATGACGCCGTGTGTGCCCGCATGTGGTGTGTCAACCCCTAGATGAATGGGTTATGGCCCATGCACACACCACCCTCCCCATAGCCCTACTATGACAAGCCTGCTGAGGTCATCCAATGTGAAATACACCTTTGGGAGAGCTGTAGTCCAGTAATCTCCATAGTGTGTCCTGTAACTGTGTAGTGTGATAAAGTCATTAGGATAGGTGTTCTAACCCCAAACCTGGCAAATGTGTGTGTGTCTGTCTGTCTTTGTCTGAGTAGAAAACAATGCTTTGTAGAGTACTCACACTCCTTACGATTCATATACTCAACTTTGGCAAGGCTGCTGATGTCACCCACCTAGTAATACACCTCTGGGAAGGTTGTAACCCAGTAGTCTCTATAGTGTGTCCTGTAACTGTGTACTGGTGTAGTGTGATAAAGTAATTAGATAGGTGTTCAAACCCCAGACCTGGCAACTGTGTGTGTGTGTGTGTGTGTCTGTTTGTCTCTGCTTGAGTAGAGAACAATGTGTTTTAGAGTACCCACACTCCTTACAATTCATATACTCAACTTTGGCAAGGCTGCTGATGTCACCCACCTAGCAATATACCTCTGGGAAGGTTGTAATCCACTAATCTCTGTAGCGTGTTCTGTAACTGCGTACTGCTGTAGTGTGATAAAGTAGTTAGGTAGGTGTTCTAATGCCAGACTTGACAACTATGTGTGTCTGACTGAGTAAAGAGCAATGCTTTTTAGGGTACTCACACTCCTTACAATTCATATACTCAACTTTGGCAAGGCTGCTGATGTCACCCACCTAGAAATACACCTCTGGGAACTTTGTAGCCCAGTAATCTCTGTAGCATATCTGGTAACTGCATACTGCTGGAGTGTGATATAGAACTGTGGAAGGGTTCCATCCCCAACCATGGCAGTTCTGGATGTTTTGTGTGTGTTTCAATGTTTGTGTACAGAGACAATGCATTATAGGCTACTCACCCGCAGTACATTTGAAATGCCCTACTTTGGCAATCCTGTTGATGTCATCCCTTGTGAAATGCACCTTTGGGGAAAGAGTACTCTAATAATCCCCATGGTCCTTCCTATAACAACTCCGTGCTGTAGTGTAATATAGATCTCAGTCATGGGTTCTTTACCCACACATGCCAGTTGTGGATGTTTTGTGTGTGTCTCACTGTCTGTGTATTGAGCAATGCATTTTAGGCTACTCACTCGCAGTACATGTGAAATACCCTACTTTAGTAATCCTGCTGATGTCATTCATTGTGAAATAGACCTTTGGGGCAAGAGTACTCCAATAATGCCCATGGCGCATAGTATACCTGCGTAGTGCTGTAGTGTAATAAACTAGTTAGGAAGGGATTCTACTCACACACGACAGGTGTGTGTGTGTGTGTGTGTGTGTGTGTGTGTGTGTGTGTGTGTGTGTGTGTGTGTGTGTGTGTGCGTGTGAGGTTTTGCATATTTCTTATATGGAGGCCCTATGATATATCACAGTGTCAACCATACTGGGATAACAGATGTTACATAGGTGAGAGGCTGGGGTACAAAGCCATACCCATACATGTGACATCAAGGACAGACAATCACAGTTAGCAACCTCAGTATTACCCAGAGCACACTCTCAACCCATGTCTCAGACACACACATGTCTAGGCAACAGCCAATATGTGGGTAGTACACTGCATATTGGCCACCAATAATAACTATGAAGTGATAGCAGTGGGCTACAGAGGGCATTTCACCCTGTCTATCTGTCCAATATGCACGTACATGCAGACAGTGCACCTCCCCCATGTTCTCCAATGGACAACTGCACCACCTGTGGTGCCATCACATGTGACCCACAACAGACATACCATGCCTGACAATATGCCCTGTATGGACGGATGCCACTGACACCAGGGAATGCTGTTAGCATGCTATTAATGTAGGTGCAGGGTAAACCTGCTGCCCATTACCAGTACCTGCCACAGGTGGGCAAGACTGGCACATTTGATGATAATCTGTGTTCACAACATGGGCCAGACACCCCAGGTACAGTTCCACATGTCACTCTACATGCATGTGGGAGGTGTGCACATCCTGGACACCATCCATGTCATGGAGTAAGGAACACATACATGGCAGGGGATGCACAGCATTAGCCACATGCAATAGCCACCCAGGTGACTGGATGGGGGATACAATACCCACCTGTGTGGGCAAGTGCAGAAACGATAGCCCTGAGCCACAATGCAGACCACTGTCATGTGGCCTGATGCCAAGGTATACCCATCACCTACCCTTGTATAGCCTGCTGGTACAGTTGACCACCACACACCCATGCAGACATGCACCCATGCATGTCAGTACTGGCACCCAGTGTGTTTGTGTGTGTGTTGTATGGTGCATATGTCCGCATCCACACTCACTACACCCCGCTGGGCATACTGAAGCATGTTTGTCTGACACCTCCTCCTAATCTTTATCCATACAACCTCTGTATGACCCATGTGGTGAATGTGATACCTGCACATTGATGTGTTGTGGCAATCCCACTAGTGATGAGTTGTACTCCTGGCCTTGCCAAGTGTGCCAATGTGTGTGCTTCCCTGTGAAAGTGTGGCCGTGTTGATGCTGGCACCTGTTCATGCAGACAGGCATGTGTACATCACCTACAGTATCCCTGTTGCAGATGTCACTCACCATCACATATATGTTCTGAGTGTTCCACAGCAGGTAACCCATGTGACGCATCCAATAACTGCATTGAACTGTGATAGCACCTTGTGATGCTAGATGTGTGACACAAACATGCTTCAGTTTTACTCTCTCATCCCTCCCTGACATATATTTGCCTCTGTCTGCTTCCCCCACTCCCTCTCTGATGGATCTGGATACCCACACCTGCTTTTGCTTAGGCAGCAGCATGTGTATTTTAAGTGATGCTCATGATCAGCTGATGGCCTCTGCATAAATTGCAGCCCTCCCCTAGCTGATTGCATGTGGAGCAGCTGTGGTAACATTCCCATAGCCAGTTGCATGGAAACACACTCCAATATCTAGAAACATCATGGTGGTGTTGGCCTTTTTCATTCACTGTGAGCAGGAACTTAGATCTGTTGTTTGGCAAACAGCATCTCAGATGGATTGGGGATGTATGTCCAACAACATACACTGTGGAAAGAGGGCAACAAACAGGAGAGGGATGTGCCTGACCTGACTACAGACTGTAAGTGCTGCTGTACTGCATTTGGAGTAATATTGGTTTAACAGTGTTTGTCTGGCTATGGCTGTTGTACATGTCGCAATACCTGCCATGTCAGTTCCATGTATATGAGGAATCCCCATCTGCATAGTCATCTGCAGACCGGGCAGTGTTGTGCCTTTGGTTTCATGTGTTAGCCATGGAGCATCTATCTGTGGAATGCTGAATGTAGCATGAGGATTGCAGTTTTTAGGTGGTGAAGGCCCTGACAATTACTGACTTCATATCCCTCATAGGACATATGTTGCAACAAACCCCGTTACAATGGTAAATGTATGAAGTTATCACAGCAGCATGTCTATATTGGCCCTGTGTATGTTCTGTCAGCCACACCTCTGTCAACCTTTGTACATATGTCGTGCATGAAGTGGTGCATATATGCTGTACACCATAAATAGTGTCATCATATCTGATAACAAGCCAGTGATATATCTGATTGCTTCACGTTATGTACAGTAGGGATTATATTTCATGACATAACCTGGACATTCTGTGGCTGTTTGTACAGTACTGAGGTTTGTGTAGTGATGGTGAATGTCGGCAGTGTGTGTATTGTTAATATGTACTGTAGCCTGTGTACAGGCTGTGGTAGATGTCATTGTTCTAGTTCCCCTTCTATCTGATGTTACCTGCTGCCCCACTGTATGGTACCATTTTAGCATACATGTTTGTAGGGCCATACACACACACATGTCCCATAGCACAGACAGCCATGAGACCAAACTGTGTAGTAGCCCAGTATATGTAGGATCATTCTGTGAGTGGCACATATGAGGATAGTGTAGAACAGATAGTCCATATACTGTAATATTATGCTAACTTACCATATGCGGCTGTGGCTGTGTTCACATTGGTTGTGGTTATGTACTTTCACACAGGTGTATCTTACCCTGTGCTGTGACATACCTGTTGAGCCTGCTATATATGCAGGTACATGTGCATTCCCCCATAGGAGATGTAGGCCAGTGTTGAGCCAGTCTGCCTGTAGCCTGCACAGTGCATTGTTACATGCCTAGCAGCTTAGTGTACTTGCCTAGTGAGATGTCATGTGCAGATACTTGCCAGATGTACTGTTGCAGAGCCTCCCTTAACAGTCATGTATGTCAGACAGAGCAGTGGGATGCTGTACAGATGTATGTCAATATCTAGTGGGTAGTATGTGCCCATGGCACCCCTGTACCAGCACTCATTCTGTGTCAGGCCAGACAGGAGTGCGTGAATGCAAAACCTATGGTGGCAAATGTATACCGGTCGTTATGTGTTATACCCATCTACATGGCTGTCTACATCCATATTGTCAGGCCTGGTACACATGTAGTGCACTAAGCAATTATTTGTATACTTCTGGGCTATACAGGGTTTGTCTGAAGTTCCACATATTTTGGCCAATATGTCTGCTGCACTCCACAGAGGCATTACATGCTAGCGCCGGTACTTTACAATGATTTACTTAGGATGTCTGTCAGTAGCCAATGGCACACATGTTATAAGCAGATGTGACCTTCCACACACAGCATGTCTGTGAAGACAATCCCAATGACAGTAGCAATAGTCTACTAATATACCTGCTATACATACCTGGCATACACTTGCACTATGACTTTGGTACTATAGGGGCTGGGGTAGGCCTGCACTCCATGTCCAGGACATATGGTGGAAATATATGTACATATACTTATCCAGATAGCCATATATATATGATTACACATGCGTCCTACCTCTAATTACCACTGTCATGGTAACCACCCACTATAAATCCCTTCAGCATGTGGGAGCGGTCCCTTTACATTTCCTGTGTGATGGACATCCTTCCTGTGTGTGGGCATCAGTGTTACAGACAGCAGGCAGCAAAACCTCTTACAAGAGAACCTGCACACTCAGGGTGGCCACATATTTGTAGGAGGATCAGGAACTACAGACAGGCTATGTGTATAGTTGTGTTATGCTTTGTATAGTACTGGTGTTACAGGGTGTATGTACATACTAGTTTACCTTGGAATGCAGTCTGTCTGCATAGCTCACTACTGTGGGCCTATCCTCTTGCTGGACAGAGGTATGCCTATTGTGTGTTGTCCATCCACCACACAGGTCCTGTGTCAGATATTACACTGGCAGTGTGTGTGTTGCATGCCATCAGTACATGGCTGCATCCATTTCTGTTTCTAACCTCAATTCCCTGACTAAGGGTATGTTGCAGACTATCCTGTAACACCAGCAACTTGCTTAGTGTATGGCAACAGTGTTCCACATATGTGTCTGTGTTCCAGCCTCTGTTCTCCATCTACATACCAAACTTCGGACATATGTCATGCTGTTGGGGGTTGTTCTGTAGTGGGCTGTGACTATATAACACTGCCATTGCTGCCATTAGTCCACTGCTGTTCTATCTCCCACACATACAGTGGGGCTGGGGCCATATATGTGTGGGCATCACCTACACAATGCGTGTGTGCCCTTATGCACTCCAGAGGCCAGTGCATGTAACAGTGGTATATGGCCCTGTATTATTGAGTCTAGGTGGGGAGAACCATAAATGTCCTAGGCTGTTACACAATGTGGGGGTATCAGGGGTGAGCTGCTGCAAGGTATCTGGATGTACGGTACTGAATACTTCACCTATATTTACATTACTTACATGAATTGGGGTACTGCAAGCCTACTGCCTCCTGCCATACAGACTGTTCTGTTTATCGGTGTGCTTGTGATGGTGTCAGTCATGCCTTGTTATGTAACAGTGACAACCCATGTGATCACATAATGTCTTTACCACCTACTGAGTTTGTACAGAGTGTAGATAGATGCTGCTGAACTATACACCTGCAGTACATACTCTTGATTGTTTGGTATCCTGTGGTCCAGTCTGTGTTCACTATTGTAAAATTTGAAGGGCTGGGCCTGGACAGCAACAGTTGTGAACCTTTCCAGACTACTGTATCAGTGTAACTGTTTCAAAGTTGCAGTATTCTGCTTATATGGTTGTCCAGTGTCTGAACAGCTATATGACATGGCATGCAGATCTGTAATAGTACACAATGAAAGGTTTCCCATTTCTGCAAAGCTGTGTGTGGTGTCTTTTCTATGACCTCTATATGGGTATATGTTGCAGGCAATGATTGACATTTGCATGGGTGGCACATACAGTGTTCAGTTGTTCAAGTGTTAACTGTAGGTATAGTGGCTGTTCCATATCATGTGCACCTTCTACATATGTATCTTACTGTACATATATTTGTGTGTGCATGTGTAGTCATATATATATATATATATATATATATATATATATATATATATATATATATATATATATGTATCTGAATATCTGTGTATCTGTATCCAGGGGATGTTGATGGCTTACACATATTACATTTCCTCTGGGTGGCAAACTGTACTTGGTAGTGTGTTGCAGGGCACATGTGTTTGGCTGTAGGGGGATGCCTATTCGAGACATATAGTGTGTGGGGCCTCTCAACCCCATTAACAGTGCTTGTAGGCATATGTGTATTTGTTAATCTGCCATTGCTATCTACAAATGTATGGCCATATATACCTATATATATATATATATATATATATATATATATATATATATATATATATATCTGCGAACATGTATATAACTATGTCCGTATATACCTACAGAGATATATATCTGCATACACATATGTAACGTGCTGTGTATATGTAGACATATAGGTGTAGACACATAAATGTGTCAATGTAGGCATATGCATGTATATATGTGCATATATATAGATATATATGTATATAGTGTTAGAAATATATATATATATATATATATATATATATATATATATATATACACACACATATATAGATATGTTGTATCTGTTTAGATATTAATATAGTTACACACACAGACATCTAGGTGTTGGTATACATTCTCTGTACTGTTGCATGACAGGGCTGGATGATATGTTTTTGAAAACATGACATTTCTTTGTGATGATATGTTTGGGAAAACATGACATTTCTTCAGATCTGTTATGGCTTAGTGGTAAATCATCCTGTGCAGGGTCCTTGGGTTTGAGCCTTGCAAGAGCTGTTTATTTTATTGCTGGGCAGAACATGGCCTGCTGGATACAGAGTGATTAAAGCACTTTAAAGCAGTCATAAGCAGATTTGCATGGAGTCAAGCATTGCCTACACAGGGTAAGCAATTTAGAAGCTAACAGAGTGTAAGACACTGAAACCGGAGGTTATCAGTGCTTACCTCTGCGCAAACCCGTGCTAACCTGCTTACAACTGCTTTAAAATGCCTTAATCATTCTGTATCCAACGGCCCATGTTCTGCCCAGCAACAAAATGAACAGCTCCTGCAAGGCTCGAAACCCAGACCCTGCACAACATACACAAAGGGATTCACCACTAAGCCATGGCAGATATGCATAACCATGATGTGTTCACATACATATCATCCAGCCCAAGGTATTCAACACTACGGGGAATGTATTCCACCATGTAGATGTATTTGTGTGTGTATATGTATATATATTATATATATATATATATATATATATATATATATATATATATATATATATATATATATATATATTTAAATGGATATAACATATCTATATATGTACAGGGTCTATATCAGCATCTCGAATGCTGACAATATCGAATTTGATATTGTTGCATCGAGAATGCCAAAAGGGCAGAACATCAAATGGGTAAACGGAAATCTCCGTAAGGGGAGATTTCCATTTACCTCAATGTAGTGCGGTCTCGGAGTTGGTATATTTAAGTAGTGAGGGTGTGCAGGGGGGATTGCCCCCTGCTTACACCCTTTAGTATTTTTTTTTGGGGGGGGGTATTTTTTATCAGCATTTGAAAATGTAATAGGTCAATCATTTTAGTTTGACATTTAGTAATTCGACCTATTACATTTTCGAAATGCTAATATAGATCCTATGTAGATATAACTATAGAAATATATGTATATATATATATATATATATATATATATATATATATATATATATATATATATATATGCCAATATATACATATATGCATATATAGATATATTTTATCTATTTAAATATAAATATATATAACACACACACACATACATCTACATGGTAGAATACATTCCCCATAGTGTTGAATACCTGGGCTGGATAATATATAAGTGAAAATAGATAATGGTGAAACAATACAACATTGTTAGTTACAGCTATAATTCATCATGGCTGCACAGCTACACCTTCCAAAATATTAGCATTTCACTTTACTGCTGACAACATGCTACACAGCATTCTATTGCTACACTGTTGTACACATGGTGCAATGGCACCATGTTAGCCTGTCCCTGCATCGATGTTACGGATGACAGGATGTTGCACAGGTATCATCATATGCACAGGGTGTTTTGTTGGTTTGCCAGAGGCCTATCCTGAGCCATACAATTAACAATGTGTGTGTGTGTATGTGTGTGTGTGTGTGTGTGTGTGTGTGTGTGTGTGTGTGTGTGTGTGTGTGTGTGTGTGTGTGAGGGGCTGAGTACTGTTATGGGCCAATGGTATGTGGTTGCCCTAGGTTTGTTGTTTATGTGTGTGTGTCTGCATGCACACAGTTCCACCATGTGGTTGCCCTATATGGGGATTTGTGAGACAGCTGCAGACTGTACCTAGTAGGGTTTGCAATTCACTGTCTCCAGCCATGGACACAGGACCTGTGGCTGGCAGGAGTGCCGCAGGCAATATCAGGTGCAAAGCCAGATCGGGTACTATCCCTCGAGGTTGACAGATGTCCACTGGATCCAGGCCCCTCCTGGGACTGGCCAAGGCCACGTGCATGTGGTCTGCTATGGCAGTCTGTGGACATCACTCCCCACAGTGCTGGGGTTGGTACTGCCACTACGGGAGTGGCTGTGACTGGTGGGATGGCCACGGTGACCTCCAGCTGCTGATGCTGCTGGCATACGTCCATGTGGCCATCACAATCGTCCCGCCTGGTCCTGTTGCATGGACATAACATTGTTGATCAGATCCTATGTCTCACCCCATCATCTGTCCATGACCTTGGTGTAATTACGAATGGCACTTGCTAGGTCATGGATGCTGTCATTTACAGAGGTATGATGAGCCCTCTGCACCCTTAGACCCTGTCTGATGTACCGTTCCATTCATGCCCATGCCTCCATGACAGCCTGGAACATGATTGTGGTAGATATAGATGTGGTGCATTTGCCAGGGGCATGATGACCAGCAGTGCTCCAATGAGGATCCCTGAACTATGTGGTACCCCGCCGGACATCTGGCTATAGCTGCTGTGTCCTGACACATGTACCATCAATACCACACTGTCCTGGCCAATGGCAACCATAGACTGTCCCTCAATTTAGGCCAACGGTGATGAGGTATGTAGAGGCAGTGTGACTGTGTGAGTGGATGGGGTGGATAATTGTGGGATGTCAATTGGTGGCCCAGCGGCAGTCCCTGATGACCTGCTTGTGCCTCAGTACACCTATCCTCATGGTCACTGTCTGTAATAGTGACATCAGATTCCCTGTGGGGGGGGACCCAGCCCCACCTCGCTACCTGTGAGGGGGAAAACAGGGAACAGACTGTAAGACGTGTACATCACCGCTAAACAGTACATACACACACACACACACACACACACACACACACACACACACACACACACACACGTGCAGACATGGCCACACACACGGACATACACAGATGCTGTTGACATACATGACAACCCATACACTCCACCAGACAGCACCTTCAGACAACTCCAACACCCCCATAACACACACAATAGCAGGTGATGGTGCAGTACAGTATCACACACAAACCTTTAATTACACACATGTCAGCATGCAGGACATGTGGTGCTGAACAGCATGCAGTGCAACTGTAGTCAATCCATGTTACCATCATAATACATGGCTGTGGTGCATGGCGTTTGTTAGTAGGTGATGGCTCTCCCCCTGGAACACAATGCACACATGTCCACATCATTGCTGTGCATCTGTTCAGCACCCTGGCATGTACTGTGCACAATACCTCACAGGTGTACACACCACTGCAGGATGTGTATCTGTGTGTCAGTTATGTTTCCTTTGCTGCTCACAGCCCCTGTGTGTTTCTGGATTATATGTGGACACGTGTATTGTGAATGCCTGATGTGTATTCACAGATGTTATCACCAGTGGTGCATGTATGAGTGACAGAATATCATTAGACCAACCACAGACACAATGTACTGTACCTATGGTGTATGTAGAGACAATTATTGACATGGCACTGTTTTCCATGACATGCCATGGCACAACAGTACTGCATATGGCAACACTACACATACCTGATATGTGACATATGACCTAGGCAGTCAATTGAGATATAAGCCATATGTGTCAGTTGTGCAGATGATGGTCGGGATGCATACAATCTGTGGGTGCGTATGTGTGCACACACATATCATGATGGTGTTTAGCAATAACTGCTATGTGTACTACTGCGGTCACAATACCTGGCAGGGGTATAGTAGCATGGGTCATCATCATGAGCCAGTAGTTGGTCAGTCAGGCCTGCAGATGTTCCCCAAACCTGTATGTTTGCATGCTAAACACGTGCGCAGCCCTTGGAGGTCATACAGTACCATCACTAGTCCCGTGGAGTCAGGATTATGTCTGCCACACTTCATGACCTTGACTGTGTGCAGATACAGCCATTCTCAGTGGGTTTGTCTCTCCCCTGCAGTGCACTGTTGTGTTTGAGGATGACACACCCGCACCATCTCCTGCTACATTGCAAATGCTCGACATCTGTGGCCTACACATGTGTGTCATTTTGCAGTATCCCAAACTAGGAGCAACATGTGTACTGGCATATTCCCTGCCAATGCAAGGCAAATATGCAGGTGTACAGTGGCACCATCATTGTACAGATGGAGATGTCATCTCTGGGTTGGGGTGAGGTGTGGATTGTGCAGCACATGCATCATAACTTCAACTTCCTGGACTTCCACAAAATGGTGCTGGTATATCAGAACACATTGCAACACATGGCTTTGACAATGTCCCACCATTATGCAGGTCATATCTGTATTGAGCCTTGGCTGATATTGCCTGTGGTACACATAGGTTCATAGGTGAGTCCTAGTCTATTGGTTCTGGGGCCTACATAAACCTAGTCACAGGTATTCCCAGCCATGCACCACCCAATAATGTTATTCCCCTATGCCCCTGTCAGGCTGTGACACAGACGTACTACCCAGGGTGAATTCCCCATTTCCCATCCAGTTGTCAAGTGTTTTTGTAAAGAGGACAGTGAGTAGCATTGCCTGACATGAATGTCTGTTCCAGAGTGTGGAAATTCCCCAGGACAGGGCCCTATCCCTCCAGTATGTTCTGTTTGATGTGTTGATGAGGTTTAGGACCCTGGAGCATGTGTTTGCAGAGAGAGTGGGATTTCTTTATGTGTAGCATGTTCAACTGCCCTGTGTATGACATAGCTGTGCATGTTCGGCTGAGGCTGGGCAATGTGCACTGGAGTGTAGCCACAGTTGTCTGAGATGGTCTGTGTATTGCATGTGTTTGAGGCTGGTAATCCCATTAGTGAGGTGTGTGCTCTGTCAGTGAACATGTACAGCATGAATTATGGGTAGGTGTGTTAGATGTGTACATGGTCTACACTTTAGCTATGACGTGCACAGTGAATTGCCAAGCATAACCTTAAACCATACTCACCAGCATCTGGCCTCTGCCTTGCTGGGATTCCAGACGTACCTACATTGAGATGAGATAGAGTTGATGTCAGTGGCCAAAGCTGTGGCATTGCTACATGGTGGGTGCAATATTACAGTAAAACAATAGCTGAAGTCCACAGTACTACAGATTATGCACAACTGATTATCAGTACTACACAGCAACAGACTCCACATCTCACATATGCATGATCTACCTGTACAGATGCATACACAACAGTGGTCTACTGATATGCTTTGGAACCCAGAGACTTCCCATACTCAGGAACAGACTACCTATCTATGTCAAACAGAGCTCCTCATTAGCACTCTTCAAGAAAAGTCTTGATGATTGGATGGGTAATAGGAAATTCACCCCGGGGATCACTTCGGTGGTTCTGCTTGACAGGGGCACAGGAAAATAGTTTTCTTGGGTGGCAAAATCCAGGGTACCATTTTGGCTAGGCTTTTATAGGCCCTAGGGCCAATAGCCTAGTACCTACCTATGAACCTATGAACCTATGAACCTTAACTGCATGCTCCATGTCTGGTGTGTGGGTAGCACCAACCTCCATGACTGTATATGTCTGTAGCTCTTGTGGGTGGGCAGGTGCCATCAGGCTCATGAGCAGCTCCTCCACTCTGGTAAGGGGGGATGCATGTTATGCCCCCCCCCCCCTGTTGCAAGGTGGTCACCCCACACGGCAACAGCATGGTGACGTACATGGTGGAGCAGGTCACTACAATGATGGCGGACCTGTTCATACGTATGGCTGTGCATCCCCACCTCATTTGCCCTGTGGACCACATCATTCCAGATGGCGGTACACTCATGCTGGTCCTGGCTTGTCCTTGAGAACAGCAGCTGGTAGTGCTGGATGATGCTGGTGAGTATTATGTCATCCTCAGCAGCACTGTATGCTGGACTCCTGGGGTGTGCCATAGTCCCTGAAAGACATAAAGATGGAAATATGTCTGCGTAACTCATATGGCACGTTTACCATAATACAATACACATAGTCTCCCGTCACCATATCAGCTCCAACTTAATATTCACACAACACAAGTGGTATGTCTCCAGGTTTATCTACCACTGGGACATATATTGTATTGTACAACACTTTCTGCTATGTGTTTATAGACATGCTCCCTGTGGGGTCACTAGAGTTGCTGTGCTGTTACAGAGTATTTCACCTGCATGCCATTGTCACTGCCACTATGTTTCCACATATGCATGTGGTATGCTTGCTATGTGATTGCTACACATCTGCCATTCTTTGCTATTGGGGATATCTATGCATGCTGTTGGACATGTTCTGGAATTGTGTGGACTATTACAACACACATATGTTCCATGACACTGACACAACAGTATGTGTGCAGGGGTTATTTGCCATCAAGAACACCACTCCCTCCTAATGTGGACATGTTACCAGTCAACATCACATCCGCGACCCACCATGGAACCTCATTACCTACTGTTCTGGCACTACCTTCATGGGGAACCACCTCAGGGGATGGTGTCACCCCCCCCCCCATGGAGCACACACAGGCATATGTCTGTCACCCACAGTTAGGTCCAGTGACTGGTGCATAGTGAGCTCCACAGAGACATTGGGTATGTGCTACATCTCCTGGATGCATGCAGTACACATACATAATGTTAGACATGCATGTTCCTCCTGCTCAGCCCACAGCCCAGGCACCTTTATGACCATGTAGATGCTGTTGTGACTGTCCGTAGGTGAGCACCATGTTCTCTTTGTTCCCATATGGGGGCTCAGTGGCCTCCACATTCCAAATGAAACTACCCATCCACAGTGTTTAACCACCACATATGTCATATACCAGCCCTGTATGCTGTCTTGTTTGTCACCCAACCAAACCTACATACCAATATGTGCCTATATAGTTGGGCA
Source organism: Protopterus annectens (assembly GCF_019279795.1). Lineage (NCBI taxonomy): Eukaryota > Metazoa > Chordata > Ceratodontiformes > Protopteridae > Protopterus > Protopterus annectens. The sequence goes on along the minus strand of NC_056744.1, from coordinate 1,334,860,324 downwards.
TGCTTTGCTACACTTTAAGATGACTGTCCTGCAGGTGGTGTGGCCTCACACCCATGTGTCTAGCATGGCAGTATTAATACCACCACCAGCCATTGGCCGCAGTAATGTACAGAACACAGATATCATGGGTCACATCTTTTCCATTCACGATCTGCACAGTTAACAGGTATGTCCCACTGCCCACGGGGACAGACACTATTGTCCAGAGCAGTTGTTGAGCAGAACATCATTACAGGAACAAGTACTGATGGCACATATAAATCATTTCATATTATGCATCCTATTATTCTATGCCCTATACTACATGCAAGTAAATATATATCTGTTTCATATACCTTTTTTTTTTCACTTTAACAAAACCGTGAGCTTTGTTACTTTTATTAATGTCATTATTTTTTTTATTCTCTCTCTCTCTCTCTCTCTCTCTCTCTGTCTCTCCAGTACAGTGATTGAGTTGGTTTGAATAGATTGCAGCATGCTTTTGTAGGTATTGCACATGATCAGGTGATGGCCTCTGCACCAGTCAGTGTCCACCGGTTGCTAATTGCTTGCAGCCTACTGTGTAGTACTTCAGATAATCACTGTCATGGCAACCCAGTACTTTAAATTGCTGACTTCTGTGGGTGTTGTCCCTTCACTTTTCCTGTGTGTGGACATCAGTGTTATAGACAGCAGGTAGAAATACGTCTTACAGCAGAACCTGCAGACACAGGCCCAATACACATTTGGGTAAGGTTCCAGACCTACAGACAATGTGAGTAGTGTTGTTGTGTGCAATGTATCTTGCTGGTCTTACAGGGTTTCTGTGTACATGGTACTTTTGCATGGAATGTTGTCTGCCTGTATAGCTCTCAACTGTGGGCTTATCCATATGATACCAAGAGGATTGGCTGTTAGGATTTGTCTGTGCACCATACAGGTATTGTCCCAGATATATCAGTGGCATTCTTTCTGTTGAGTGCTATCAGTACATGGCTACATCCATTTGTATTTCAATGTCATATTTCTGCATAAGGGTATGCTGCAGCAAATCCAGTAACACCAGCAATTTCCAGGATGTGTAACAGCAATAATGCAAATATGGCCCTATGTTCCTGCCTCTGTCCTACACATTTATGCCAGTCTTTGTCCTGCTGTGATACAGAAAGGGGATTTTAGGTAATGGCCTATCATTATTTACTGCTAGCATTACTGCTATCATCCCAGTCATGTCATGAACTCCTACACCAACTATTGGGCAAAGTCCATATATACTGGGGAAACAGCTGGAGAACACATATGTGCCCTTGTACATTCTAGAGGTCAGTGTGTGGTATACAGTGTTCCTTGTCCTTGTACAGCCTTTTATGGGGGGGCGGGTTCAATGCCATTAACCTTGGCTGTGACACCTTTTCAGGGATATAACTGTTAAGACAAGGGTTATTCAGTGTGATAGTGAGATGTTAGGTTAAGCAATGTTATGTATGAGATACTGTGACATTAACACAAGTGCTACATTTCCCCCTAGGGCTTGACTACAGGCTGTAATTGGAGGCTGCTGAACTACATCTGTAATTATTGATTGTTACTTATCTTGAAGGCAAATCCTGTGTCTACTGTTGTACTAATTGAAGACCTTGGCCTGGACAGCATAGTATGGTATATATCCACATTGCTTGCATCTACTGTTTTGTGTGGGCCTTGCATTCATCACTGATTACATATTTCAAACCTGATGTGGTGTAAGTACTGGCATACATTATTGTATAGTACAAAAATAAAGGTTATCTGTGTATGTATACCTGTGTGTCATGTCATGTCCTTTGAATTGTGAGTGGGTATATGTTTAATGTAAGTATTCTCATTTGTGGGAATGGGTGCCACACTACACATTTCACACATGGCAGTTACAGGGCTTGTGGCTGAGGGATATACTTTGCACCCAGTACTTCCACACTCCTTCTACATATATATGGCTACTAATACCTTTTGTCTGTGTATATGTGTATGTACCTATATATGTATATATATATATATATATATATATATATATATATATATATATATGTCATATACAACTGATGTTATATGAGATTCATATACATCTATATATATATATATATATATATATATATATATATATATATATATATATATATATATATATATATATATATATATATATATACACATATAGCTGTCTATCTGTCTACATTTACAGATATATATCTGTCCATATGTCCATGCATGTTCGGCTCATATTTTGGCCTGTACCTCATTCTCTTGGCAATTGACATAGATGATCACAGCATTGAGGTCAGTAACAAGTGCCAACACTTTTGTGTTTCAGATATCATCTCCTTCTACATATGTGTTCTAATACATATAACTTTGTAACTAGCAACATTTTAAGTGTATTAGAGCAGTAGTTGACATATATCCCTACTTGTACCCACATTGTGGCATACTTTGTCCAGACTTCTTGCATTAACAGGTTGTGTGGTATGATATTACTACATTTGCTGTACTGTTGACTGATTGTGCTGGATGATATGTTTGTGAAAACAGTAAGTTATGCGTATCTGCCATGGTTTAGTGGTAAATCACTTTGTGTATGGAATGCAGGGTCCTGGGTTTGAGCCTTGCCGAGGCAGTATATTTTGTTGCTGGGCAGAACAGTTGGATACGGAGCAATTAAGGCACTTTAAAGCAGTTGTATGTGGGTTTGTGCATGTTTGCGCAGAGGTAAGCACTGCTAACCTCAGGTTACAGTTTCTTATACTCTGTTAACTTCTGAATTGCTTAACCTGTGTAGGCATAGCTTACCCCCGTGCAAACAAGCTTACACCCACTTACTGCTGCTTAAAAGTGCCTACTCCTGCTTACCCCTGTGCTAATTTCTTTAAAAGAAAAGAAAAAAGGGTTTGATAGGATAGTGGTGAAAAAGGGGCACAAAGAGGGCAAGACAGTAGGGAAAATAGCTAGGCATGTGTAGGAAGGGTGTAGGAAAGTTCCACAGCTGCCCATTTCTTCTACAGCAACAGCTGTGCATATACACTGAATTTGGAGGTACATTTGGACCCTCAAACCCCTTGGAGAGGGGTGAGGACTACATAAATTCATTGTGATGCCAATTAGACCAGATTACATGTGCCCAGTGGACATGTGTGTGAAATGGACAGCTATGTATGGGGCGAGATTTTTTTGTGAGAAAAGATTGCCCTTTTTTTCAGGTGAGAGTGGGATGTTGGGGAGGGGTAGTAGGTATATTTGGGGAGGTAGGCAGACAAGACAAACAAGATGCATACAGGGTTGGTATATGACATGTGGGAGGCAAACACCTTGGATGGGGAGGGGTGTTTAGAAGTTGCAGGCCCATGAGCCCCCAAATGGAAACAGTGGGACTGAGGTCCCCACCCATGGGCAGTCACCACTGCACCTTCACGGCCCCAAAGGTGGCTGGGCTGGGGGCTGTGTAGGATAAGCAGGCCCACCCTCTAATTGTGCCACTCAGCCCTCAAGCTGGCACAGCTGGTCTTGAAACTCCAGATCGAGCTCCCTATGCACCACAGCCCGGACATGTCGATGGGTGACAGGTTCCTCTCTGCGCATGCTCACAGAGGGGTGAGCCCCATCCCCTGTAGCGGTTCCACCTGAAGGTGATGCAGGTCCAATGGAGCAGGAGGTCCCGGACTGGGCCCCAGATGTGCTGGTGTCCGGTGCCATGGCCAGCTGATGTGGGACATGTGGGTCCGCTGGGACCAGCCTTCTCATACGACATATGTTGTAGCAGGTTTATGACAGAAATGGGTTAGTAATAATCAACAGCATTCAGGATTAGTTATAACAGCATGCATAGGTATTCCCATTAACCCAAAACACCAGATTTAAAACAGTTGCAGAGCAAGCAGAACACATGCATATATGGACAACAGTGGGCATTACAACAGCATGCAGGTTTCATTGATGGGAACAGGCCACCATTATGGGTGCATTTTAACATGGCACATGCATAGAAACAAATGAGAATATTTATAAACCATTGAGACATATGTCCCAACAAAATTTAGGAGTGTACACATACCGATTGAGGAGTGTCATTGGGTTATTTTTGCACATATGGTAGGGGTGAGAGAGAGAATTCAGTTAACAACTAATACATCCTTGTAGTTTTCACAACATTCTTAGTCACTGCAGTGATCTGTCGCTTACATGTATTATTACACTACCCAATGGCCTTACATTGTACACTGGTATGTTTATAGATTATTATATACGTAAACTGTGTCCCACATACAGGTGTGACAAGATGCAGTTGTTAATGCAACATATGTTGAGAATTGCTCTCATACACCTTAGGTGAGATGCTAGAATGACAGGTTTGTTTTCATATACATTCTCTGACTATGTACACATTTGACTACCAGTACATTTCTTGGATCATCACACTGATTTTTCCGTGGAACGGGGTACCAGGCTCATGATGTGGGCCATTTATCTGGACATTCTGGACAGATTGGAACAGTTGTGGGGTATGAATATGCATACAACTTTCTATTTGAACATTCTAGAAAATTCTGTACAGTTGGGTGAACTTATGCATACAGCTTTCTATCTGAACATTGTAACAAAATCTGTAGAGTTGTGGGGTATGATTATGTATACAACTTACTAGCACTCCCGGGATTCAAACCCTTGCTGTGTGACAACAAAATTAAAGTGAACATCACAGTACACTGTGCCATCAGGGAATTAATATGAAGCGTTCTACTGTTTTCTATCTAAGTCTCTCTCACTTGTACAATATGTCTGACCTCTTGGCACTTCCAATATTGTTATACAGAACTTCATGCACATTTTATCAGCATACCACAGTGCGGGTAATACTGCTTAACACAACAGTACTATTTCTAATATGCAACAGTACAACTACATATGAAAGAAGAGTAAACAGAAGCACTCCAGGTGTTATACCTTTATTCACAGAATATTGCACATTTATTTCTACTGGTACAACACTTTCTAAGGCTCTTATATTTATTTGTTATGACAGTACATGCAGACAAATACTAAACTGCCTCACAACGCAGCCTTTGCAACCTAGCATCATGGGCTTGCTGGTTTGCAGCACGCTCATCTGCAGCTGTCAGTGAAATACAGTGATATTTAGCCATACCTATCCATAGTATACACAAGCTAGGCAATTATTAACTACTTAGTAGAATGAGTACTTACTCAGTACTGGGATATTAGGCATCTGCTGAGACTCCAGTACAATCCCCCCTCCGCTGCTTCAGGTCAGCATGGTGGTGCCTGACCTGCTCACCAGTCTGGGGGATACCTGTGGCACTGGTGAGGTCATGGGTGAGATTATCCCAGGCCTCCATTTTATACTGCAAGCCCTGGTAATGGCCCTGCACTAGTCGCTGCTCATGATGTTTTACCAGGAGCCATACCATAAATTTTGACTCCTGGGTGCCTCAGCGCTGCGCTCTGAATCGAGTACCTTTACCCACACCAGCCATTCTGCCTGCAGTAGGAAGCTACAACCAGTTATGGAAAGTATTCCTGCCTGTGGGGTTTAAATATGGCCAGTTTCCTGCACTTTCCCATGATTGGCTGGTTTTGAAAAGGCTAAGCTATGGGCACACCTGCTTACATAAGGTTGGCACTGCATAAAGAGGTATAACACTAGGCAGATTGATTTGGCTTCTCTACACATTGCTTAAACTTACTAAGTTGAGCTGTGCTGCGGTTAGCATTGCTTAATAGTTAATTAACACTATATTTGCCTTTTGGCAGTGATTTATTCTTCATTACATGTTATATATGTTTCTGGTATCTGTGATTCATGTGTACATACACTGTATGGGGACCTGGGGACATCTATACTTTATTACAATAACACCTCAAATCTATGCTTACTGCAGTACTCCAGTTCACATATTCATGTTCTGTGGCAGATTATACAACAAAATACTGTACATAGATTCAGTTCACATGTTTGGTTTGATTTTCTTGTGGTGAGAATTAGTTTGCTGATACCTCATTTATATGCATTGCTATGATGACTTAGTGGTTAACTACTGTGACTGTGGTGTATAGGGTCCTGAGTTCAAGTCTTGCAGTAGCTGGGCAGAACACGGACCGTTGTGTACAGAATGATTAAGGCACTTTAAAGCAGTTGTACGTGGGTTTGCTCAGCTTTGCTCAGAGCTAAGCAATGCTATACTCTGGTTACACTTTCTTACACTCAGTTAGCTTCTACTTTGCTTAATCTGTGTAGGCAATGCTTACCCCCATGCAAATGCACCTAAACACACTTACTAGTGCTTATATATGCTTACTACTGCTTATGTGTGCTTAAACCTGCTTACTAGTGCCTTATTCATTATGACACTGACACTTCACATGTGCATTTCATGCAGTACTCCAGTTCACAATTAAATGTTATTTAGTAGGTTATACAGCAAAAGAATACAACAAAATGTTCATATACAGATTTCACATGGAAAAGGGTATGTGTTGCAGTGGGACTCGAACCAGGAATGTCTGCTCATTAGACGGATGCTCTGACCACTACACTATTGCTATGCTGCCTTATTTTCATATATCTTCCTTATTATCTTCTTCAGCCTTTTAAGCTGCTTTAACCATAGCTAAGCGATGGGCACACCCACGCACCTATGGTTAGCTGTACTCAGAGTTTAAAAAAAAAAAATTGCAGGGTTTCTTCTGTTGTACACATGGGGGACGGTTGATGGGGATATGTGGACATCTATGAATGGTCTCGCTCATTTATTCACACTTCCTGTTGTTTTACTTTGCAGGGGCATGTTTATTCTGAGAGCTCTGCTCTCAGACATGGCCCCTGCACTTGTTCATGCTCCATGTAGGGTTAGGAGTTCAGGCAGCATGCCTTCATTAATATGCATGGCACGCTGCTGTCCTCCTCCTAAACTGCTGCTTCTATGCATAAATCCAGGGGATAATGTGTACAGGCCCATTCCATAAAATAAAAATGTCATCCAAAACCTAACACATAAACTAATATTCTGATAGTATGCAGATTCAAAAACAAATTTCTGTTCCCAGTCCAGTAGTACCATGTTGGCATATGCAGATACATTTTTATATATTTTTTTAATTGTTAAAGAATAGGCATTTAATATTACATTCAGTCATTCATTTTCAGTGAAACTGTTGTTTTTAAGTGGTATGTCATTAAATTATTTGATTTGGTGGACCCCAGCCATAAACAAACTATACAACAAAAGGAGGAAGCTACTACAAGATAGAGCAAAATCCTTAAAAGGTAAGACACCCTTGATCACTATAAGTAAAAAACTAAGAGCTCTCATAAAATCATCCAAAGCAAATTTTGAGAGAAAAATAGCTAAAGACTCAAAAGACAATCATAAGGCCTTCTTTAGCTATGTTAGCTATGTTAGAAACCTGGGAGGAAACTCCCAGATATGCTCAGAACTAGTTCAAAATGATGTGAAGATTACTGATCCTACAGACATTGCCAACATACTGGCTGACAGGTTCAGTGCAAACTCCCCAAAAGGAGAGATATCTATACCAAGCGATTGCAGCCCCCCAAACATCTCCAACGCCCAAGTGAGAACTGCTCTCTCCAAAGCAAAAAACACAGCATCCATGGGACCTGATGGTGTCCCTGGCTGTGTGCTCCATTAACTCAACGAGGAATTAAACCCACGGCTAGGACAGATGTTTAATCATACTCTTACCTCTGGATACGCACCAGGAGTGGCGCACTGCAACTGTGGTCCCACTTCACAAAGGCGGTGCCTCCACCGACCCTGGAAATTACCGGCCCATTAGCTTGACAAGCCTTATCTGCAAAGCCATGGAGAGGATCATAATGGACCTCATAAATAAAGACATAGGGGAATTTGCAGACTTTGGATCCATCCCAGTTTGGCTTTGTCAAAGGCAGATCATGCCTTCTAAACTTGGTTGACTTTCGAAACAGTCACCAAAGCCATTGATGAGGGAAAGGCAGTCCATACAGCCTACCTCGATCTGGCGAAGGCCTTCGATACAATACCCCACTCGGGTATCATTGAAAAACTCATCAGCTTAAATGTTAACCCATACATCACAAGATGGGTTGCAAACTGGCTGAGTGACAGAACCCACAGGGTCAGAGTTGCTGGTGCCATGTCAGACTCAAAGCCTGTCACAAGTGGTGTACCACAGGGCTCAGTCCTGGGCCCACTCTTGTTTGGCATCTACTTTTCCAGTACAAGCAAACACAGGAGGGTTATGGCTGACAAAGTTTGCAGATGACTGCAAACTGGGCCATAGTAGAAAACACATCTGACACAGATATCCTTCAGAAGGGTCTCACAGAAACGGATAACTGGTGCCAGAGCCATGGCCTAAAGTTAAATGCCAAAAATGCATAGTCATACCCTTCGGGAAAAACAAGGTTACCCCTAGCTACCAAATAGGTGGCAATCCACTGAGCACAGAAGAAGTTATCAGGGACCTGGGGACCCAGGTTGATAGTAGTCTGTCATTCGACACCCATGTAGCTAAAGTAGTTAGGAAGACCTTCTACATTGCCCACCTTATCATGAAGGGATTCTCATCTAGATCAAGGGAGGTCATAGTCTCCTATACTCATCACTCATCAGACCAATGATTGAGTACAATTCCCCATTCGGAATGTATCTGACCCGACACTTGCAGCAGCTGGAGAGGCCACAAAAGTTCCTCACCAAAAGGATAAAGGGTCTCAAACATCTGTCCTATGCTGCCTGACTGAAAGAACTCCAGCTCTATTCAGTTGCTTACCGCTTGCTCAGAGGTGACCTTTGCCTAACATACAAGGCCATGTCAAACCCAGATTTGATGAATATGCTTCACCTCAAAAATCTAGATCCGTCAGAGCCACAAGGGCGGGAGACTTAAACCTCGACATGGCTATTAATAGGACGTGCTGGAGGGATAGATTCATCACCCAAAGACTCCCTATGCTGTGGAATAAAATCCCGGTATATGTGAGGCAGAGCACCTCGCTGGCCTTGTTCAAGAGAAATCTTGACCAATGGATGGGAGATCGCAGATATACCCCAGGGATTACCTCAGTGTCACTGCTCGACAGAGGCACAGCAAAATAATGGGTATAGTTCCCCATACTAAAGGGGTGGCGTAAGCCACAAAACTATGGGCTAGGCTTGTAAATGCCCTCGGGCAGATAGCCTAGTATGAACCTATGAACCTATGAACCTATTTAATTAAGGGATATGACAAAAAAAGTGTATATAAAATTAATTGCAATGTTGTTTTTTTATACTGAAGAAGTCCTGGTTGTAGCAGGATGAAAGCGCTCAATTGGATTAAGTACTTTTTAACCTAGGAGCATTTGGTTCTATTGACTGTCACACAACTTTACTGTACTTTCAAACGGGAGTACACACTTTTGCATTTGGCAGTTTAAAAGTTGATTTAAACATTTTAAAACCATTTTTTTCTGCAGAGAAAAATTGTTTAAATTATTTTATAGCTGGTAAAGCATATTAGAGTATTTGTTACTGTAGTTTTTTATTGGGAAAAGTGGATTAATGCTACTTTTACTATCTTGTGCTGGTTTGTTTCCCCTGAAAGAAGCATTGTTTTTAGCTTGACCATGGAACAAACTATGATCCAATAATCAGTCCTTCTTTCATCCACAAAAATAAAAAGTTAACTAAACACACTTTTCCACCACAGCAGGCTATCAGTTTGCTTCAGCCACAGGTGAGTGACTCTACTGTGGCCAAAGCTAGATCCTCAAACCACTCATCTTTTTTTGCCAGATCCCTTTGGTGTTGCCCATACAGCCACTACGGACATGGGGTTAGCCACACTCTCTGCAGCTTTTGGGATCCTCTTAATGGGCTAGGGAGAGATACTTTTGTTGGTGCTGGAAGAAGGGGCAGTGACAGTGTCCCTGCTTAAACAGAATATTTTGCCCATCCCTGGAGAAGATGTTGCTGTCATTAACAGTCCTGTTTGCCCTAATTTTCTTGTATAAAGGAAACAGAAAATTAAACATATATCTTTGCCTGCTCCAGTTTCACTGGGCAGGAGTAGCTTATTAAATTTGGCTCATGGACTTGTATGGCTGTTGACTCTTCCTATCAGGTTGTTTCTGGGAAGAGAAAAGGGGATTCCTCATTTCCTTAACAGATTTAAAATGTAACAGGACAGACAGGTTTTATCTACAGTTTCTTCCTGTACGGAAAAATCTGCCTTGTGCGATTTATTTTTTTCTATTTCTCAGGTCACAATCCATTGTTTAAAATGCAGTTTAATCTGTAGATACTACAGCCATTGTTTTTGCCATTTAAACTGTGTTGAGCAGGTTTGCATGGCAGTTGTTCTCAAAACCTCCCAATGGCTGTACAAAAATAAATTCTAAATTCATCTTTGGACAGAGATTTTGTTTTTGGCCCCTCTGCTCCACAAGATTTTATGAAAAATGTGATGAGGGGTAAGTTGTCACAGGGAATCTTTCAGGTTTTTCAGCCCTCCCTCTCTACATTTTCCAAGGGACTGTTTCCTCATCCAGTTTTAGCAAGAAACAAAGCAAACAGTCTCAGCAAATTGTTGGTAAGCAGACTTAAAAGAAAAACAGTGTTGGGGAGGTGTTGAAGTGGGAAAGTCCGAATTTCCATTTATCTCATTGGCAACGGGTTGTTTCAGACAAATGGGTACTGAGACTCATTCAGGAGGGGTACAGATGGCAGTTGGAAGAAATGCCTCCTTTCCAGAGAACTATTCCACATCCAGCAGACAAAACTCCACTGTTCCCTCCTGTCCCACAGCACATGCTTTCCAAATGGGTAATAGACCTAGCTCCCCTTTCCCAAAAGGGAAGAAGCTTTTATTCATGAATGCTCCTAGTGCCAAAGAAAGAAAATGGCTGGAGATGAGTTTCAGGCATTTTTTTCCTAAACCAGTTTGTAATAGTGCCTAAGTTCAAAATGCTTTCACTACACAATCTCCTATCCCTCATCACATTTCTATCTATCCAGACATCATATGTTTCTTAAGATTATATGTGTTTGTATCATATTATCATTTCTCTACCTTACCATTTGGGCTATCCACTGCTCCAAGAGTTTTCACAAATGTGTCTAGCTCCAGTCATAGCATGTTGCAGGCTATAGGTTATCCATGTTTTCCATATTTAGATGAATTGCCTATCTTTGCAGAGTCTTTTTCAAAGTGGCAGGAATCTCTCACATGGGGAAAGATTTCCCTTGCAGGCTGGGATTCTATGAGAACATTCAAAAGTCTTTTTTTGACTTCATCACACAAGATTGTGTTCTGTGGTGTCTGCTAGACACCTTATCACAAAGAGCTTTTCTTCCACAAGAAAAAAATAGATCTATACCCAGATCTGTTCCAGGAATTTTCCACTCAGACTTTCCTCACTGAGAGGGAATATCTCAGTACTCTGTGTCTCATGGCATCGCTGATTCTCATGATACCTCTGGTGAGGATCCACATGAGAAAGATAACACTGCTAGCTGAAGTCTGTTTGGTCCCCACACCAGCACCCTTCATATTTTCACATTACAGTTCTGAGATTTGTAAATAGAAAAATCCCTTGGTGGACACATCAAATATACCTGAATTCTGGTGTCCACTTCTCCCCTTGTGCTCCAAAGCAGTCACCTCAGATGCCTTGGACTTTCTTAGGGAACAGTGTCAAGGGAAATAAAAGTGCAAGGTATCTGGAACAACAAAAACAAGGCACAAGCAAATAAATGTAAAAGAGATGCTTGCCCTTATCAAGGCACTCTGAATCACCTTTGTTCCCTTGGACCACATCAATTTGTTATGGACAATACCACAGTGTTGTGGTAGATAAATAAACAATGGGGAACTAGGACTTAACCCCTATGCAGACTATCCATGTTAGCATGGGATATAGTTTTGCTTCACAGCCTCACTTTACAGCTTCCTTCTTCTGTCAGAGCAAAACTGGGTGGCAGATAAGCTGAGCAGGACAAAGGCAGACCCTCATGAATGGAAACTAGATCAGGGGTCTTCCAAGATTGAGATGTCAGAAATGATGGGAAATCAGCTGGCAAAATTCTGATCCGGGACTTCATACAGAAAGGCCTGAAATACAGATGCATTTTCTTTTCCTTGGCCAAGAATTCTCCTGTATTCTTTTCCAATATTTCCACAGATATCCAAGAAACATCTCAAGATTCAGAAGGAATCCTCCAAGATCATTGTGGTGACTCCTGTCTGGCCCAGGCAACAGTGGTTCTCACTTCTTCTAGAATTGGCCAGGGGAAATTACCACAAGCTCCCTTACAGACTTCTACTCACAAAAGAACAGGGATGTTTGATACATCCTGACCACAAGCAACTTCAACTAACTGCCTGGACTATAGAGTCTTAATATCCTTTCAGCACCTGTTTACTGAGGATGTGCAGCAGGTACTACTAGAAGGGAGAAACCCTGTAACTAGAAAATTATATATTAACAAATGGAAAAGGTTTTCTAGCTGTTGCCAACAACATAGCCACCACCCATTTGGGGCTAGTGTTTCTCTGGTTTTGCAATATTTGTGTATTTATTTCCTATGGCTTGTATAACTCCTCTATCAAGGTTCATTTTTGGGCCATTTCAGCATGTCTGCCTATGGCTCTCCCTCTTTAAAGGCATTCTCATGCCAAAATAGTTTTGAAAGTTGTTTTGTATAAGAGTCCTCCAAGAAAAACAGTTGCTCTTAGTGATCTTTGCCATTTGAAACAGCTCATTTGGCTGACTTGAGGTTCCTAACATGGAAGACAGTTCAACTTGTTGCTCTGGCCTCTGCAAGAAGAATATCCTAGTTGCAAGTTCTTATGGTGGGTCAACCTTATCTCATTTTCCACAGAGAAAGGGTTTCCTTGAGAACTAATCCTTCTTTTATGACTAAAGTAGTACCTGAGTTTACTTTTAGCCAAACTATCCACCTCCCTGTGTTCTTCTCTGAAACCTAATATGAGGGGGAAGGACACTTATTACCATTCAACTTAGGTACTATCTTGACAGAACTAAATCTTTCAGAACTTCTGATCAGTTGCTCATTTCTTGTGAAGGTAATAAGGGACAACCTATGTCAAAGAAGACTTTTTTTTCCAAATGGATGTTTTGGACTATTACCTTTTGTTATTCCCACCACAATAAACTATTCCAGGCAGGGCACATTCTTCCTGTGCCTTGGCTTGATCTTTGAGTTTTTAGCAATACTTGGACTCTAGAGGTATTCAAGATGCAGCAACCTGTTTTTCTGCACAAACTTTTACAAAGCACTACAAGCAAGATTCCTTCTCAAGGTCTAAGTTAGGCTTTGCTAGGACCATTCTCTAGGGTCTCATGGACTCTTCTACTTCCACCTCCCAGTCATTCTAAGCTATAGTAATCTATCAGTATAGCTCATGCTGCTACTACAGTGATCAATATGATGAACATAGTGCAGTTGTGTAAGTAAACTTACATAACAGTAGATATTTATATCATCACTGCTGCAGTAGCCACTGCCATCCTATACCCCCTTGATTTTGGTGTGTTTTTTATGCAATGGTGTGGGCATTTATTTTTTGTTCTTCCTAACAATATCTTCTCAAGGATCAACCTCTCTGTCTTAGTTGTCATGAAAGCTCTGAAAGCTGTAACACCTAAATCTGCCATTTTAGTCAACTCAGTTCCAGCTGACTAATGGTTTGGGCATGTGGAATGTGTCGTGAAGTTTTGGAAGCTAGCCAGCTGTTATACCCTATGCAGGATATAACCTCTATAGTTAAGCCTACTGCAAAAGTGATCACTCAAATATCTATCGTTATAGTAAGTTTACTTACTCAACTATACTTTTGAGCTCAGAGAGGAGAAAGCTACTGTAGTGTTTAGAGATGCAAACCATTGTCCCTGAAGCAAGAACATTTGTTGGATACTACAAAGTGTGACTTGCAATTCTTTTGGTCTAAAGAGTTGTAAATGATCTGCATGCCTGAGAGTGTAAACTAGATATCTCTGAAAAAAAAAAAAACTTTTGTTTTTAAAAGGGAGACAATAGCTATCGCTAAGTAGCTATACATGAGGGAATTCAGCAGAAATGTTGCTCTAGTTCCACTGAGAGACAGTTGCAGTTTGCTATATGGCATTAGAGTGGTGCTCTGTAGGACTGGCCAAGTGAATGAGTTTAAGAATTTTGTTCTTTGTGGTATGTACCAGAAAAGAATTTGGGGTGATGGTAACACAGTAATGGGGAAAGCATATACCATCCTGGATAATAGTACACTGATAGCAACGGCCCTTCAGGTTTCTAATGAAAGGCTAGAAATTTTATAGATTTTAAGTAAACAAAAGACTTTACTAATAATAGTCTCAGTGTGTGGTGGTGGGTGAGCCCAAATTATCTCTGAGAAGTATTGCTTGCAAGTAGTGTCCCAAACAGTCTGAGATAAATTTAAGTTGTACCACACATCATGATATTGTTTTTTTTGTGTTGTTTGACCATTTTGTTAGAGGTTAGCCTGTTACAAAGTAATGTAAACTATTGCTGCAGTTCTTATGGTGTCTTTGGTTCACTCTTAAGGTGAATTTCTTGGCATACATATCTCATACAAATAATTAGCAGGTTATGACTGTCTAGCTGATCATAATCCTCTGTATTAAAACGAAAGAAGTGATGCTTAAGATGATCTGATTGGATATTTTAAAGTGCCGATTATAGATCAAAAATGTCTCCAGTTTCTTTCCATTCTTGACTGAGCTGAACTGATCTTCATTTTACTTTTTAACCATGAGTGACTAAGGATTTCAGTGTAGATAAGCAGAATCTACCAGTTCAGTTTATGAGATGTTACTTACCATGGTGCAGTAAGCAATCATTGTACAAGAATTAAAAATGGGAATAAATAAATAAATAAATAAATAAACAAATAAATAAAATAAAGGGGGCTAGGTGTCATTTCATCTGGCAAAATATCAGTGCTCCATCTGTATTAATATGAGCATCCATAATAGCAAAATAAAGACAGAAAGGTAAACAGTTTCTGAGAAATAAAATGTATTTGCCCTTTCCCTGAGGAGTAATGTCAGCGCTGATTGCATTAAGAAGCAGTGGAAAGGTGGAGGGGAACAGAAGCTACCACCAAACACAAAGTACTAACTGATGTGACCTTCTTATTGCAGTAGTGTGCATTTGAGGTTCAATATTCAACATCTTCAGGACATCCATTAAAAGAAGTAGGCCCACACAGCTTTATGAGAACTTTAATCAGACATAATGTATGGTATAGAGGCACATTTTGAGAACCTGAACATGCAAGTGTTAATGCACATAATATGAAAACTGACAAGAACTCATGAAGTTGAACAGCAGTGACAAAGCTTGTATGTTAACATTTGTAATACTGCAGTGAAGCCAAATCTTAACTGCTTTCACAAAACATGTAAGAAAAGTTTGATTTCATGTTAGAGAATAAAGGAAAGCAACTTGAGAGGAAAAGAATTTCAGTGAAAACTTTTGTTTGAAAACTGTTTCTGTCTCTTTAAAGGAGTAGACCTATTCTCATTTCATGTCAGTTCTGTGACAAAATCTAAGCTTAAACACGACCAGTTCTTTTAGACAGTTAGGATAAAAGAAAAGCTTTTGTCACTCAGCCATATTTTTGTATTATATTCTAAGTCCGAATTTATTATTCCATTTGAATGCTGCTCCTCATAATTTGAATAATATGGAAATTTGGAATTAAGTAAAGTCATTTCAAAATCAGGTTTATGAAAGCACGAATGCATTTTCTTCTTCTTAAAAGTACACACTGTTTATTTAACATCCCTTACCTTATTGCTTTGATATCTGCCAGTTCAGAGGCAGAAGCTATTAACCAATGTAAAAAAAAATCAGTTCAAGCAAAACATTTAATATGCTTTTGGTACAACTACAAGGTTTATTTAAGCAAGACATAAGTGCCCAGTGTGCTATCTGTGGTTTAATGTGCTGGAAAACCACTGACTGTTTGCAGCATGACTTTGACAGCTATAAAGGAACATGAGCCAGTGAAACTGCCAGTTGCTCAGATTGCGAAGTGGCATTTTGGTTTGTGCAGGAGAGTAAAGGCATGGCATGATTATCACTCTGAGTTCTCAATAAACTGAATTAATGCTGTCATACCTTCGCTGACTTACATCTTCACTCATTTTCCACTCTGGCCTCCTTTACTGTCTCTCCTTCTACTTCACTGTGCTCTGCCACTTCCACTCTATCAACTCCTTTCCTATGTACACCTCCAATGCCTCCTGGCATCCTATTATTTTATCCCCATTTTAATATGTACATATGTCCTCTTGTGACTTCTCAAAGTTTGCTGGTATTAAATATGCTTATCATATGCATGTATTAACTATCCCCGGGATTCATGAAGCTCGGCGCAAGGCTGGCGTTAGACTTGCGCCGACCGTGTGGCGTGAAGATGGCGCAGTAGCGCCAAATGCATATTAATGAAGGCACGCTGCCGCCACAGCCACATGCATAGGAAAGGAGCGTGAGTGCATAGGACATGTCGAAGTGTCGCACGGAGGCATGGAAATGTCAGCTGTCGACGTGAAACCTAATATGCTTGCATATAACAATTTGCAAGCAATAGTAATCACATCTGTCAGTGTCCGTGGATACTGAAACGTATGCAAAGCATGCAAGACAGTTCCTGCGAACACAAAATGAAGAAGCAAACACAAATGCACGGTAGGGAATAACGGGTCCCTATCCCACGAAAAAATGACATTGAAAACCGTGTGCCCCTAGTCCAACGCAGTGTAGAAAGTTATACCAAGTGGAAGTGAAATGCATCATAGGTTAGCGCGCCGCCAATAGGTACGTCCAGCCCAATGGTCAGGGTCACCAGCTGACCCATATTGTGAGGGAGGGCACACAGCTGGGCAGATGTGTCCATAACAAAAAACACGATAAATGTACATATCCAGTGACCGTATGACCGAATTACATCCCACAACACATGTAATAGTCACATACAATAGGTATGTCCGTATCTCACATACCAAATGTTACAGGAAATAGAATAAGCATGTAAACGAAACAGAAGGAGCATATAATTGCTACAACAATAAGGCAACATGTAGGCTGAAAGGAACAGTATTATCCGTACCGTTGACTGTGGGTACATGTTGTTCAGTACATTCGGATATGTGTCCGGAATATATCCCATCCTGGACAGAGGAAATGGTGGCATCCTACCAATGATTAGAACAGTCGGCCAAAATCCGCACATCAGCGGTCCAAGCCGAACTTGTCAGGATGTGTCACAGTTGAACAGGTATTACCCGGGTATACCAACCATGTCATGAAAGTTAAGTATGGGCGTGTACCTATGTGCATGAGGTATAGCATGTGGAAAGTCAAACATGGCAGGGTAGTCCACACAACCATACAGGTACCTGACATATGTAGGGTATGCAATGTGTTACCTTGACCGTGTCATGGGCCATCAACCAAAGTAGTGATGATGGAGTGTCAGGAATATGTGTGTGTGTGTGCGTGTGTGGGGGGGGTAATGGTATAATCCTCCAAGGTGACACTGTGTCGTATGCAGAATAGGTGAACCAGAGGTGTATGAGGGAGCACCGGGTGAAGCAGAAAGAAAGACAAAAACATGTATACACATCTGCAATACAACCAGACAGGCCATACTGTAGAACACAATCCCACAAACATATGAATATTAAAATGTGCGATACAAATGTATAGACATGTCACCGGCACATACCCACAGATAGGTCCTGATGGAACTGGCCATATCAAATTCAACACACCTGGAGGCATAATGGACTACCCAGCATCCCCTCCACAGCACACAACCTGCTCCCATACCTGAACGTCCACCAAATCCAGCCATACTTGGCCTACTGGTTTGGTGCAGCCACATCTACACATAGTGACCACTATGCATATGTAGTAGGTAGTGTCACACTAGGCAGTTTCAGGATTGCAAACTATGTATCCCTTGCATGTAAAACCCCCAGCACATTTTCGTAACGCCAGAAGAATGTTCGATATTTGTCTTGTTTTGGTCTTGTTCAAGTTTTGGGATATCCCTCATGGGATAAGTAACCTGTGTAAACATTAGAATGGGTATGAAGATATGAAGTTCTCTCCTGTAGATATATGGACACAAGTTGGAATGTGCAGTAGTGGTGCACGAGACATCCAGCCCTAGATGGTCATGCAGAACACCTGCCCGTGACGCATGTGTCCCGACATGAATAAGCGAGAGAATATATTGCACACATTTGCATAGTGGCACATGGTATAAGGGTGATGAAGGCACTGACGTAAACAGGATACCCCTGATCCACTGTGTGAGGGATAATTAATGTGTGTGTAGGTGTGACCTGACCAACAATGATACAATGCCAAATGTCCTGTGATTGTAGGAAATAACTATGCACCATACTGCATGTAACAGTTGCCTAAAGCGGTCATGTCAGGATAGAATAAACGTAATTTGTAGAAAAAACAGGCAAACAACAAAAGTGCCAAAGGTATAAGGCTCACAGCTAGGAAACAAATGAATGTTCTAAACCTGCAATGACCGTGGCTATGTGTTGGCCCAAACAATCTGGTGTCTGCAGTAGGATTGCCATCTGTCCCGCTTTGCGAGGGACAGTCCCTCTTTGGACAGTTGTGTCCTGACAAAATACATTACAAATGGCAAATGTCCTGGGATTGTAGGACATAATTATGTCCCATATGTTATGTAATAGTTGCAGAAAATAATTATTTCAGTATCTAAAATACCTAAATGTTACAAGAAACAGAATAAGCAACTAAACCGGTACAACAATAGGATTTTATGTAGGCAAATAAGTAAAGTCCTATACTTTGTACTGACTGTGGGTATGTGTCGGCTTGTAAAATCTGATGTGTGTTCTGAAAATGTCCTATCTTGGCCATTTGAAAAGGTGGCAACCCTAGTCCCCAGAATACATCCCAATCTGTACATATGACAATGTCAACGCTACCAATGGTCAGAGCATTCGCAGAATAACTGGCCAGCCTCTTAACCACTCACAAAGCCAGTGACCTTTGGGGGAAAGGTGTTGAATGAGAATGACTACTTACAACAATGAAGAGCAATAGACGCATTTAACTGCAGAAAATTAGTAGTATTACGAATCTGTCAACACGTTCCAAGTTAATAGTACTAATATGGAAGAAGTGTCCATGATTGTCCCTGAGTTGTCATAGCCTTGTCCCTGTCACTGTAGAAATTAGTCCCCGAGTATCACAGAGGTCCATACACATAAGTACACCGACCAACTGTCACATCTGTTAACAGGAATATTGCATACCTGTAGTGAATTTATAACAGATGTCCAGAATAATATTCATTGTATCTATAAATGAATGAAATAGTCAAACGGGAAGGGAAACACGTGGAAACCACCACCCAACCTGCATTATGTAGTGGAACCACTCCTCACCCTAAATTATGTAGCGCCGACCCAATAATGTGGTCAGAGGTGACCAAACACCTGCATCTATAAACACAGGTAGAATGTTAAAATCTGGACTAACTCTGTCCATGTGCTATGTCTGATCTTTGAACAGCACCAGGGCAGTTCTAGTCACCAGTTGGCCGAGCCTAAATCCGGACCAGCACATGAACAAGCTGACAATCAAACATGTGTATGTGCGAGGACTATAAGCGTAGGAGTTCTGAATATCCTTGGAGTGAGTAGACTTGCAGCACGGGTCCAGAGCAGTAGGAAACAGGGAATGTCCTAATTGTAGTACTGTGGTTTTCCCAGCAGGAGAATGGATGCCTGCTGTGTAAGGGAAGTGGTGAGGCATATGTCAGAGTAAAACAAAAATGCAGAGGCCAGGAAACAATCGGTGAGAATAATCCACAAATCAATAGCGTAGAAACAATTTATTACCGCTTTCGTCAAAGGACTTCTTCAGAATACTCAATCACAAAAAACAAGACTCTTAAATAATGCTCTTAATTATTCAATCTGTCAATTAATACAAAATCTAAAACCATTTAAAGCAAAACAACACATTATAAAAACAAAGAAACTATATTTTCCTTTTTGATATCTAACTTGCCATTTTTTAAAAAACATTTAATGTTAATCATGCCATTTAGACCTGGGCTCTTGTCAGATTTTAAACGAATCTGCCACATGGCTTCCCTCTGTTCAATAAAATTCCTAAAATCTCCCCCCCTCAAGTCTGAATGACATACTTCTAAGACAGAAAATAAAAATTTCTTAAAATTAATGCACACTAGTGAATGCTTAAACAAGGCAATACCAGCGGGGTAGTGTACATTGGGCTTTGCAGTACCTGTCCAGCTTATTATGTCGGAATGACGACTAGACCCCTAAAACACGTATACGTGAGCATTTATATGACATGAAGACTCACAAAGACACCAATGCCTTGTTTAAGCATTCACTAGTGTGCATTAATTTTAAGAAATTTTTATTTTCTGTCTTAGAAGTATGTCATTCAGACTTGAGGGGGGGAGATTTTAGGAATTTTATTGAACAGAGGGAAGCCATGTGGCAGATTCGTTTAAAATCTGACAAGAGCCCAGGTCTAAATGGCATGATTAACATTAAATGTTTTAAAATAACAGTTAGATATCAAAAGGAAAATATAGTTTCTGTTTTATAATGTGTTGTGCTTTAAATGGTTTTAGATTTATTAATGACAGATTGAATAATTAAGAGCATTATTTAAGAGTCTTGTTTTTGTGATTGAGTATTCTGAAGAAGTCCTGACAAAGTAATAAATTGTTTCTACGCTATTGATTTGTGGATTATTCTCACCGATTGTTTCCTGGCCTCTGCATTTTTGTTTTGTTTTCTTAGTGGTATTTCATATGTCAGAGTAGCTATGAACTATGGGTATACATATAAATGAGCCAGAACACCAATAGTGTAGTGGTTACAGCATCCGCCCAACATAAAGGCATTCCCGGTTCAAGTACGACTATAGCACATATTAATTGTGTAATGAATTCCTCTGTGTTGTAAAGCCAACATTTATACATGTAAAGGTGACCACGTTCACATGGGTCCGTTAACCAGATTCCATCAAAGTGGTACTTTCATAAGAAATAAGGCACATGTAATCCCAAAGAAGTGCCTGTAAACATATGTAACTCAGAATAAGTAGATGCAAGTACGCCTGTGTGGGTGTACGCAGCTATTAGCATAGCAAATGTATGTTGTCTTGTACAGCTGTAACTTTTATATATATAGATATATAGATGTGTGTATAGATAAATATCCACAGACATAACAGAAATATGCAATTATATATCTACATATTTATCTATATATACATATATATATATATATATATATATATATATATATATATATATATATATATATATATATAGATATATATATATATAGATATGTAAGGAACGCCGAAAGACAAAAGCAAACATAAGGGTTGTGAAGGGAATCCAGAGCAAGTAAGGAATTATGAAGTGCTCGCAGCGTATGTCACATAAAGCTGCACAAGTGTAAGTAGAGCACCGCTCTTCACACCAGAGGCAGGGATATACCAGTGGGCATAACATCGTTGAAGTGCTATGTCAACATTGTAAACAGATGGAATGTAGTACAGGTTGCGACCACCTACACTTGTAACCCACAAATAGTTCGTAATCCATAGCACCAGGAAAGGCACGTATGTGCAAATATGAATGGATGGTGAGCCTGTGAATACACAAGGTGGTACAAAATGTGTGTAGGGCCCCAACGCTCATGAGAGGGCAATGTGTAAATGTGTGTCATGGCTGCGATATCAGGTGTATAATGGCTGTTATGCGTGGAAACTCTACACGGGTGTGCAGGAGAAACTATGGATATGTGATTATGGACACAGGAGTGCTAGGGTATGTTGTGCCGGGTGCAATGAGGCAGCCCATGGAGGTCAGCTAGTACATAGGTGCGATTCTCAGATAGAGCGTCGTTTGCATGGAGACATGCGTGAATGGGCGTATCGTTGTCGGACGTTGTGCGTCAGGGCTGGCAGCCCGGCATGTAAAACCTATACGCCACCCATGAGCAGAATGGAGTTCTGCTGTGACAACCCCAAACCGGGAAAAGCAGAAAGACACAACTACATGAAGACAACAATATGTTGACGTACAGTCACAGTAACACAAACACACATCCTCTCAACAGTAATAATATGAATGTGCACAGAAACAAACACAGTAGCAGGAATAATAGGCTGTGCATACAAGTAATAGGTCGAATGACACTGTATCACATCCCAGTTAGCAGTGGGACCCCAGACATAAAAAACGTGCGACATCTGTCTGCTGTATAACGTGCAATATACTGAGCAAAAGTTCACTGGAGTGAAATGTCGGTGTCATAATGACTAAGGCAATAGTATGCTGTTGAAGCAGAGATAAAACCCAATACGCATGTGTAAGTGTCCATGTCCGGGAAATGTATAGGTTAACGGACACACAGATGTATATATAGATAAAAACGTATATATACATATATCTATATTAATTTGCATACACATATATATTCATACGGATATATATATATATATATATATATATATATATATATATATATATATATACACACAAGGATATACTATGGATATATATAGATAGATATACACAAACAGCAGGTACTGATATATACACATACACACAATACAAAATATATATGTCAATGTAGATATACACATGTACATAAATAGGTTACTTCACAGCAATTAGTGGTAACATATTTACAACCTGGGCATATGTGACTGGGAGGTCCAATAAATAAACGTTGTACCCCCCACATCGCCCAGCTATGCTGGACAGACATACAGACAGGCAATACAGATCAATACACTGCCGCTGCCCAAAACACCGGTAGGAAAGTACCAGTGGGAGAGTTCTGCAAGGTCTACACTTTAAACATGGATAACGGTGTCCCTTGCGGGACCCCAAAAATTCAGGGTACGTGTGAATCTACTGACATTAATACGAGCAGGATGTAGGTCTACATGGAACAGTAGGTTGTGCAAGTGTGATAATACATGGGTTGACAAAATGTACGACATGTGTCCCGAGATGGGGAGAGTGGGCAATGTGTAGGGGTGTGCTCATACCCCAGCTGCGCTTGCAGTAAGTATTTGTCATGACTGCTGTAGAGGGGTGCCAGGTAGGTGGACTATGGGTATGCATTAATGGGCTTAAGTGTGCAGGTGCTGGTTGGCAGAGATGTAGTAGGCCAGCCCAGTGGAAATCATTAATATTCCTATGTGGGCATAGCATACGCCTACATCTCCCAAACCTGAAGAGCACATCTACCGGATAGTCTGTAAACCATCGGGGGAATACATAGAAACCAAATCAGTGCCATGTACCCGATTAGCATGGACGTCCATAGTTATGTATCAGAATGTAACAAAGTCTAACTAAACACTTCCAGAACTAATGATATTAGGTGAACAGGTGGCGGAATACAGGTAATGACAGATGACAACATGTATGAGTCATAAACAGCATGTACCTCGACAAATGTGAATGAATACATATGTTCTGTGACTGTGAATGTGTCTGATTAATAGAACCAATTGTCTAAATGTGTCCCACAGGGTGTTATGCATTGTCCCTGATAAAGTGTTCTTTCACACCCATTGGTATGTGAGTTCTGCTACTGATGGAAAGTGCATAATTTGCTGACCACCTTAGGTAGATGATAGCATAATAGAAGAGGTTCAACACCCATACGCCTGTGAGAGACACACCCGTCTGGGCTGTTGTGTCCTGCAAAATGACAGTTATGGCACATAGCCTGTGAGTTCGAGAATGGAGGCTATATAGTGTGTGTAGTGGTGTCAGACATCAATGTGTTATATCAGTAACAGCTACATGTAATAGGAAACAGTATTATCAATTATAATGCTACATGAATAACCTTAACGTATGCAAACCGTGGAAGTCGTCCGTTTACTACTGGCTGTGGGTATGTGTTGCCTTGACACATGTGATAGCTCTACATATAGGGTCTATAGGGCTGCCACCATTCTGAATGGCCAAAGTGGAACCTGCTCTGTAGAAATGTCAGATGTACCAGGGCAGAACATACCTACAGTCATGCATAGTACAGAAATATACATATCGGAACAAATCAAAGTGTAGTCTAGCAGCAGTAAAGTTGCTTATGCTACTATATATGACATATCGACGTGTCAGGTATACAAGACCTGTAACAAGCAACCAGTACAGACACGTACAACATGAGAATGTTCCCTAATCAGGACAGTTGCAATGGCTAGAGAATTGTCCATACCGCTCAACTGTCTATGAATGTCAGGTACATCCCTGAGTTTGACTGAAAGTTTAACTCTGTCCCTCTTAATCCCTCCTAAAATTAGTGGCTGTTGAAGGAAAGGTGGTGAATTACACTTACTGACCAATGCCAATAAGTAAGAGTTATAAACAACTGTTACTTCAGAATATGTGCATTAAGTCATATGCTCTGATTCTGTCAATGTTTCAAGTTAATAGCACTACTTTTGTAAAAGTGTCCCTGATTTTTCTTGACCTGTCTCTGATTCTGTAGAAATGTGTCCCCAATTGGTGGAGAGTTCTGGAATTGTCACGTGAGATATGCGTGATGAGGAACTGTCCCATGCAAAGTGGGAAAGGTGTTACTCCTACAGTCTCCCGTCGTGCAATCTGAAAGATGGACAACATGTAGTAGGTATGCGGTAGCATGACTCGGCGGACAGCTGCGTTAACAAACTCAAGTCACATGTCAGCATTGCCGAGAATCGGTTCCCATGTATCAGGCAGATGGGAGCAGATCATATGAGGAACACGCATATAATATGATTACGTCAGTGCACAGGCCGCAAAGTCTGTACAGTCGAACGCCTGCCGTCGCAAAATGGTTACACATACCCGACACTGTAGTCATGTAGTCTGATGTAATACGTATCACAAGGGATCGCACACACCCAGCTTGAGTGACAAATGTAAGCAGAAATGTCAGTGAGCGAGCGGCTGTAAGCGTGTTTGTCTACCAGTATGCCAGTAGTGCACTGTCAAAGAAATGTGGAGCCTAAACATGTATAAGGTGCTGTGACCAGAAGTCAGCAGTGCTTAACACTGTGCAAACCCACGCACAACTGCTCCCACCTGCTGGAATGTGCCTTACCCAGTCTGTATCCAAAGGCGTCGGCCTGTCCGCAAACAAAGAACTGCCCTATACACGTGATGATAGAAGTACCCTGCGCACATAGCTTATGTGAATTAACAATAGATCATGGCATATGTACAGACAATAGACGACACACACACCATAGAGTGCAGACATCCAACAGTATAGCAATGTACTGGCAGATATATCTGGACCACTGGTGTATGCATGCCTGGCCATCCTGTGTTTCAGTGTGTGAGCATGCCCAGTATGACTGTTACGCATGTTGTCGACCGACATTACCATCATACCATCATGTGTGTGAGCATGCCAAGTATGGTCAACTGTATTGCATGTGTCACATGTCCAGATAGTTAGTACTGTGTTGCTGACCCCTCCGTTCTACACAGACAGGTGGCATGCTGTGTCTGCAGGGTAGCTAATGGTCATGTGGCATTGACAGTCGCTACATGTGTGCATAGCGTGGGGGGACATCCAACCACAACCACAGTCCTACACAGCACCGTGGGTGGTGCACATGACTCTCACATGTGTAGGTTTGACGGGGGCACAGCCAACAGTTGTACACATCTGCCACTACTGTACTTGTATGCTGGGTACTCCATGTCAGTGTGTGGACCTACCTAAATTGCTGGTTGGAGGGATACCAGGGTACATCAGTTCTCAGCTTTAATTACCAGCACAGTGGTGTTGGACGTCCTAGCTTACACAACCTACATCAAACTGCCTGGCCTGCTGTTGTCTGTGTGTGTGTCTTAGGGGGTTGGGGTCATTCATTGGGCATATCCATAGGCCATCGTATATCATTTGTCTGTATTGGTCCACATCTGTCCAGCTGCATGGAATGTGTGTGGGCTGTATGGACACACATGATGGTCAGCCCATAATCTGTAGTGGGTTAGGACACCCTGTGTACTACAGGCTACCATTGTGACCCCCGTATGTGCTACAGAGGTCATGGTGCCACTATGGATGTGTACTGTCTGCTGCCCTAACATTTGGCCACCACAGTCACTTGTATGCTCACATACATACCATAGCAATGGGTAACTACACATTCTAATACAACTGCCACTTGTTAGGTCAATAGACATACCCTGGGTATGTTCCAGACTTGAGGACGGTGCTGGAGTGCTGCCTATGTCGGATGCACACAGTGCACCTCCTATACATGGCCGAGCACAGGTACTGTCATGTTTGGCATCCATTGTACTGTGTGCGGGTCAGAGAGGGGAATCCGTGGTTACCTACTGTGTCAGTGCATATGCCTTGTGTTGCCTCTCTGCCAAGGACAGGTCATGCTGTTCATGGGCTTTCGCCTACTGTGCCCTGCAGTTCCTTCACCAAGTTACACTGTGCCTGTACAGGCCTTGGCAGTGGTGTTGGGCTGTGTGGCCCTGCCCCATGCTGTTCCTGCTTCAACTGTTACTGCAGGATAAGATTGTGTAGCATAGCAAATACCATAGCAACTTGTATGCATGTAGCTTGTGAATACTGCAGAGCTCCGATGGATGTGTCCGGATACCAGAACTGTGAACTGAGCATCCCAAACACATGCACAAGTATATCTCTTGCCTGTGCATCCACCTCAGTATGGTGTGCGTGTTCAGGTGTGTGTGCATTGCTGATGGGTGTCATCAGCAATGACACCAGTGTTTACCCAGCATACCCCACTAGGAGACTGTAGGTGATGTCCATATTGGCATTGGTGTGCTTATATCGGACACATCATAGCTTCCAGGGCAGACAGCACACACATTCAATCTCATGCCCTGGCCATCGCATATGGCTTAGCTGTTGGAGGGTATGCCCCTGCAGTGACTGTAGGCCCTGCCCCGCTCACCGGGTAGTGCTACGATGTGTATGAGTGTGCAGGCTATAGCACCCAGTACCCCAGGGTAGTCATCCATGTGGTTGAACAGATGCATATTGCTGGTCTACTAATCACATGTGTTGAGGACATGTACATGCTCACTAGCATGTGTTGACATGGCATCTGTGAAATGGTGCAATACTCTGGATGCAGATGCCTGTGAGATACCCATGATATCCCCAGTTGTGCTGTGTGAGGTACCTGTGGCTAGTACACCTAGGCCAATACATACCATGGTATCCACTGTGATGTGTTTCCCTCAGCCTGTTTGATGTGTCAGGTGTGGCAGGCACAGGTCAACAAGCTGCTGTCAGAGGTCTCTGTCCACCCCATAGTGCTCCAACATCCCCAGCCCATGTAGCCCCTGGTAAGTCACCCTCGGTCTATAAAGTCTTATGTCACCCCAGTAAGGGTTGTTTGGCAGTATACACATTCTCACTGCCCCAGCCTCTTGCCCATGTTGGTATATGTTGCCTGCTGCAGCTCGTGTCATTTGGTTGGACTGTGTCATGAAATGTCCCTGCAGGTATACACCGGTGGTGTAGAGTGTGGACGAAACCTGTGTGTATGCTGCTTGCAAACATTAACGTACTGTTCATGTGCAGGCTGGCCATGTCATCTGCTGATTGCGCTGATCAACACCTGTTTGTGCAGACTTTACACCCTGACTACCCCACCAATGCTGTCATCCCTGCCAATGTCATCAGACAGGTATAGACACACTCCTAGCTCAGGTGTGCTAAGGCAGGAGCACTCCCAAGGTACAGTACTGCAATGTACGTACAGTATGCCTGATCCCCCTCCCATGCTGTTAACTATATTCGCGACCTGCACCCGGCTGACTACACACATACACACCATGGACCAGCAGCACACCCTGGTGATAAATGTGATACACTATAGTCAACCTCATCTGCATAGTATAGTCTTCTAATGAATAGTTATATAACCCATACCGAACCTCCAAATTAATAACCACTGCTCAGTGTCACTCAGATCCATACACAACTGGCAACAGGTGCCTTACTATCACCATATTCGATGTCCCATGGTCTTCCTAGCAACAAAATAACCGGTGTCTACACGACTACAACCTGTGGCCCTGCACACTACAGACGATGTTCATTACCACCACGCCATGGCAGATATATATAGATCCCAAGTTATCACGTACAGATCATCCGGCACAAACATTCAATAGTGCTGATGTCCCCAGACATATATGTTCCCATCTATGTCCACCTCTACATCTACATATATCATATATATTATTTGTATACATATATACATGGACATATCTATATATATATATATATATATATATATATATATATATATATATATATATATATATATATATATACATACACACATACATGTACACACATATGTAGATAAGGCATTTATATCACAACAGCGGACCACATGACAGCAATGCATTAGACAGGAATGAAAAGGAAACTACATGTGCCACCTGCATCATGTAGTGTTGTTACTATCAAGGCACGTGTGTTATGTTGCGTCACATGGGTCAGACCATATCAAGGGTAAGAGTAGGGCTGCTGACAGTTACTCACCAGAACTATTGGCGAATGTATGTGTTGACAACACAGTGTTTTGGCAGAATATGCGGGCTGTGGACACTATATAGGTCAGCAACAAAACACACTGAACACATCCCACAGCTAGCCACCCACAAATACCAACACATACGGTATAACTGCCAAACACACTCACCTGCCATGCCTTGGAATCGAGCACCTACCTGTCTAGTCTACCACACTACAGCATTATGCAGTAACAGAACGTGCTACCAAGTTCCAGCATCACCGCACTCCCACAGGCATACATCTAGGTGGATGACATCATCTGCAAAGGCAAAGACGCCGATAGGGAATGTATGTGGAGTGAGCCATCTAAAAGCATTACTCTGTCCCCAGGCAGCTGGAAACACACACACAGACACACACTTGGCAGGGCTGGGAGTCGAAAATACACCTAACTACCTTATCACACTATAGCATTATGCAGTTACAGAACGCGCTACCGAGATTACTGGAACACAGCGCTCCCAGAGGCATACTTCTAGGTGGATGACATCATCCACAAAGGCAAAGATGCCGATAGGGAATGTATGTGGAGTGAGTCATATAAAAGCATTACTCTGTTCCCAGGCAGCTGGAAACACACACACACACACACACACACACACAGACACACACACACACACACACACACACACACACACACACACACACACGCACACACACACACACACTTGGCAGGGATGGGAGTCGAACATACACCTAACTACCTTATTACACTACAGCATTACACAGTTACAGAATGCGCTACTGAGTTTACTGGACACAGCACTCCCAGAGGCATACTTCTAGGTTGATGACATCATCTGCAAAGGCAAAGACACCAATAGGGAATGTTTAGAGAGTGAGCAGTCTAAGAGCATATTACTGTCTCAAGGTAGAAATAGACAAACACACGGCAGTGGTGTGAGCGGGACAACTGCCTATCTATGGAATACTATTAAACACTACATAGATATGAGATGCACCACAGACAGTACACCCTTCAAGACAGTCAACCAGTGTGTTCAATGTAGGCATACATCCTGATGTGGGGTATGGACATCTGTTGCCTGGATGACCACCATCGCTATACAGGATGTCAATGGCCATGCCCATATACAGAGGCACATCACCGACACAAGGTGTCACTGGGAATGCTCACACACTTAGTATCACACATCCGTTTGGAATGTACTGTGTGTCCATCAACGGTGTACTGGGCATGTTCACACACTTAGTAGAAGCAAAGGGCTATCTTGCATGCACACTGATTCTAAACACAGAAGGACACAGTTTGGAATGTACTGTGTGGCTATCTACACAACGTCATACTGGGCATGCTCACACACTTAGCAGTAGCAAAGGGCTGTCTTGCATGCACACAGATTCTAAACACGGAATGGCACAGTATGGTGTTACTGTCCCCATGTACATGAAGGCCACTCACATGTACTGACCAGTACACACTCAAGAACCATCACAGATGTCTCAGGTGCAGATCACAGAGGTAAACGCCGCATTCTACTATGTAGCCCTCAGACATCACCATGTCCTTGGACCAGCAACACACATCCATACATTACCACAACACCGTGTGACTCATGAGCAGTGGACTGTACATAGGTCTACAGCAACTGTGCAGACTACACATGCACTGACAGGGCTCCATCATGTGTTATGCAATGCAATGATACCACTGTACATAACCAGGTCGGCTCTACACATAACAGGGGCTCTGGGTCTTACACAGCTGTGACAGATGACTGTCGCTGTACACCAAAGAACAAATGTTTGGATATGACATACATATAATCACAGTGGATATGTGCATGGACCACACACACACACACACACACACACACACACACACACACACACACACACACACACACACACAACACATATGTACATAGCATAGTTTTTGCTGTCCTCCATGCAGACAAGTGGCTACAGCAATCACATGCATGCACATGGAAGGTAGGTCCATGGCTGTTGAATGCTAACAGTACATAAGGTAGCAATGTTGACCGAGGGAACATTCCCTCTGCACTAGTTACCCATGACACTCATCATATCATACAACAGTCCATGTGTTATGTATGTCATCACACATGTCCACCAATTGCAATGCATACAAACATGGCTACATGACAGGCATGTAGGACCAACACACACGTTAATGTAGTGGTGTGCATGCAGCTACCATGCATGTGCAGTAGCTGATGTATGTAATTCATCTGTGCCTAACTACAACATGCAGTTGCAATGCAGCCCCATCATTGACACCTGTATATGGTGAAATACTGACAGTGCGGTAGGATGTACATCAGGTATGGATGGATGTGTGTACATAAAGTGGTGATCCACCTTTGCAGATGGATGTTTGCCGGGGATGGCTCATAGGTGTGTCACAAGCCATCCTACCATTACATGTGCAAATAGTACGCTATGTTACTGTTACTTGACGGTGAAGACCTAAAACCTACACAGTGGTTGGGTGTTACTGACTGTAAGTCACGTGACACCTGTAACACTTACATCCTCCCACGTGCGTATAGCAGCACAATTGCTGAAGGTAGCATTGGTACACATAATGCGGCCAATACTGCTGCATGTCTGTCAGACGTATTATCATATAGCAGGTGTATCATTCACAGTACTGCCATATGTGTTTGCTTGTGTGACCATATATGCCACATATGGTGGGGAATACATCCCATTTGTTACACACCCCTGTACACTGTTGTAGAGATCTGTACATTCTGCAGTGTGGAAAGCATGATGTAGGCAGGGGTGGTGTGTGCATCACACACATGTCAGCTATCCGTATGTGAATGACATTTGTGGACTCCACAGTGTGTGTGTGTGTGTGTGTGTGTGTGTGTGTGTGTGTGTGTGTGTGTGTGTGTGTGTGTGTGTGTATGTATGTATGGCTGTCTGGTGCATTGGTGCATGGAGTGAGGGTGTATGCTACCATACAGAACAGACAGGATCCCTAACCCCTCATGGTGATGCAGTCTACTACCCTGTTGATGCCATTGGTCTCAGCCTTACTGGCTACCTGTACATGTTCATTCTCTGTGTCATGTCGTGTGGGTGCACAGTACTGTGAGGGTGATTACCACATAGGCAGGAGTCCTCACCTCTACACTATCGAGTGTGTGTTATAGTGTTGTTGACCCAGTGAGTGTGGGCATGTTACTGTGTGTTTCTGTGTATGTCTGTGTGTGTTCTCATCCTATAATGTGACAGGGTATTACTGCTACACAATGAGGCCTCATGCTATCAAGTGGACTCTAATGTTATCAAACCCCCACACCATGTCAACATACCTGTGATGTGACCTGGTATGGATGTCACGTCTCTAGCCACTGTAGCCTATTAAACAGCCCACATGCTTCTGGATCAGTAGATGTGTGGACACCTGTGGTATGGTAGCCTTTCTAACAGTCAGGTTGAGGCTACATATAGCATGCTGATATTGCCATACATGCCTGTGAGTACTCCACATTTACATATGGAAAACTGCAAACACTGCTACTTGTTGGCACATGCAAGTAGACCATAAGGAGGGAACCAGGGCATCATTACCAACATGCTGTTACTGTTGTTACCAAGACACATACTGTGAACATATAACAATGCATTATAAACCTGTACTACATGGTATGTCTGGTGCATGTCAACAGTACACAACTAATGAATATACACTTCTCTCACTATTCTGTTCACCCTGTGCATCAGACCATTTGAGCATGTCCCTGCACCGATGGTGTGGATGACAGGGATGCAGCACAGGCATCATCATATGCACAGGGTGATAATGTTTGCCAGGGGCATAGGCTGCACCAGTGGATTACATCATGTGTGTGGGTAAGGGCCGGTGATCTGATTGGACATGTGTGGTCATTATGCATATGGGTGTTGCGGTGCCCTACAGATGTTTTTGCTGTGTGCATGTATGATTGCACACATTTCTGCCTTTTGCCAGGCCTACACAGGGGTATTATTGACAGCTCCAGATTGTACAGACCAGGGTGTACAGCTCACGTGACCTGTGCCTGCCAGGGATTGCAAGGGCACTACCAGGCAGAGGTACAGATTGGCTACTGTATGATGACACATGTCCACTGGAACTGTGTCCCCACTGGGAACATCCAGGGACACATCCACATGGCCTGCTGTGTCCTAGTGTGGACAGCGCAGCACCAGCTGCAATGCTACTGCTACCGGCACTATGGGATCAGGCATGTGAGGTCGCTTGTTCATGTTGACATGCACTAGGTGGTGTAGCTGGCCTACGTCCACGTGGCCTATGCCTCACTCCTACCAGATGTTCCAGCACAGACAGCTCACTCTCGCCGATTGCCATGTCATGGTCAAGGATTCCGACCATGTCACCCAATCGCCTGTCCAGAACATTAGCAATCTGCTGTTGATTATTTGCCAATGCCTGGATGTTGTCATTTAGAGTACGGATAGCAGCCCTCTGAAGCCTCTGCCCTTCTCTGTTCCACTGTTCAGCACGTGCCTGTGCCGCCATTACAGTCTGGAACATGCCTCTGGTGACACCAGCTGTTGCGCTCTGTCCTGCAGGTGCATGTCTGCCAGAGGTCCTCCTATGTGCAGCACTGGTCACATGCCTGTGTGGCACATCTGCAGTCATTACACTGACACCATGGTGTGGAGACACACCTGCTGTAGCCACCACACGTTCCTGTTCCAAGCTAACACACGCCGACTGTCCTTCCTTTTTGGCCACTGGTGATGGGGTATGTGTTGGCATGAGAACTGTGTGTGGGGAAGAGGGGGACATAGCTGGGATGGCAACCATTGGCACAGATTCAGCCCCTGACAACCCTGCCTGTTCCTCATGCATATGTTCATCACTGCTAGTATCTGTGGGGACACTAACATCAGATGGACCGCAGGAGGGTAACGCACCTACATCACCTGTGAATGCTAAGAAAGACTCTACATTACAATAGACACACACACAGAAACACACACACAGACACACACACAGACACACCATGCATGTGATTTGACAGACGGCATGCAGCATGCGTGTGATACAGCAGACGACATGCAGCTCAGACATTAATAGTGATAGTTAGCATACCTCCCTGGGTTGCACACAACAGCAAGCGGGTGTCATATCAGTAGCCATGCAGTTCGCACAATCATGGTAGTAAGCATGCATCCCTGTGATACACCATGTGGACCAGCACAGGTTAACAGTACACATGGCTGAAGTGACCTTGACGTGTAATCTGCTGACATGTGCATTGACATGCATACATCTGACACAATGGTGTCCTGACACATGTACAGCATTGTAATGGGTATCACATTGCAATATTGTCTGTATGCCCTACAGATAGAATGCACGTTTAGCAAATGTGCATGAGCATGGAAGGGTAGTGTGAGGCGTCTACATTGCTATACAGTGTGAAGTACAGACACTGTGCCATTGCATGGCGTCATGAGGCATCTATATTGCTATACAGTGTGTAATATGCACACATTGCATAGCCATAACTGTGTGCATACACATGACATAACTGTGGATTGTGACCCACGTTGCTGAAGTGTATACACACCAAACCATGCTGTGTCATGTGACAGGCCACTGGAAGACCTATGGATGACACCTCTGCACAACTACTACAGAGTCTTAGCTGCCTGGCAACCATGTCCACACATGGCAGACTTGTCAATACACCATGTCCCACATGACATTGATGTACCACACACACGAGGTGCACGGCTGACAGTGATATCCTACAGCACCAATGGAAATGTATGGTATCTGTGGCCTGATGTGGTGTCAATGTCTGTGGAAGCTGTACAGGTGACTACTGTCATGCTATGACACAGTCGTCATGTTCAACACATCTTATATGGTTGACTTATGTGACACCTCCACTAGCTGTGCACAGGCTTTTAGGATGTCCAGTGTACCACATCAACTGTATAATCAGTCAACTAAGGCTATAGTTGGACCATAAGTGGACAATGTGCAACAAGGTGTATACACATCACATCTACTGTGTGGCTACATGTCTCTGGCCATCCTCCATGGCCATGTGTGAACATGTGTTGGCCAAATGTTTGTGATGGCCATCTATCTCACATGCCTGTGTAGTCCCATATGTATGTCACCATCCACAGGGCTATGCAGACAACGGGTTGTATGTTTGGTATGTGGGGTATGTATTATGGGATAGTGTGACAATATTGCAGCCAGAACACTACATGTCTGGCACATGTCATATGGCACATCACAGTGTGTGCAACCATTGCAGGGGCCTATAACACAATGGTGACTCCTGTGGGCTGCCCATATCCCAGCTCACTGTGAGGTACTGTTTCCGTACCACACATGTGTTGTTCCAATTTATAGTACATATGCCTACATTGAACAACACCTCCACCATTGTATGCACAGCTGTCCACACATGTAGCAATGACAGATACTGTGGTTTCATGTCGGTGTTTCATTTCATTTGTATATATTGCACATGGGTAGCCAGTGTGAATGATGGGAGATGCAACCTGTATATCGTGACTGGACCATACATCATGTGTACATGTATTAACTGGCCACATGGCGAATAGATATATGCATTAACATGCCTGTTACTGATGACAGTCTCACCTGCAATGGACTGATGTCTGTGCGGCATGCCAGAGGTATCTGTATAGGGGTGACACAGCAGTTTGAACATTATCCATGACTGTATGACAGCCACAGGTTGCAATGTGCATGTTAACACATTTGCCTGTACAATAGCATATAGTATGCACATGTGTGCCTACACAGGGTAGCTTACTGTAGTATGCAGCATGTGTGTAAACATACCTTGCATATGATGTTACATTACATATTGTACAGTGACACATGCAACTAAGTGGGATATAATAGTCATATGTGCAGTAGTGACTTACCAGGCAACTCCAAGCTCATTGGTTGGGAGACACCCACCTCCACGATGGCAGCGAGTGTTTGTAAATGCTGTTCTGAGGGTGTACCCAGGCTGGCCAGTAGCGTCTCGGTGTGTGTGAGTGGGGGCTGGGTTGGTGGCCCACCACCTGTTCCACCTTGTTCCCTGGTGATTGCAGTGGCACGCTGTTTCGCATGTCGTATCAAATCCATGCAGTGTATGTGCACCTGCTGGTAGGTGCGGTTATGGCTACCCACATCATTAACCCTCCTACGAAGGTCCTGCCACAGGTCGTCATGCTGCTGGGGATGCTGTGGCACATGGCTGAACAACACCTCATAGTTCTCATGGAGTTACAGGATGAGGACATCATCCTCCTAGCCGCTGTACTCTGGAAGGCGTGAATGAGGCATTATCTGGAAGACATAATGATGGTGACAGGTTACAGTATCACAAAGATGTACAGAAATACAGCTGCACATACATTTGTATTAAATCTAGTACATCTGCACAGTTATCTTTGCAAATCATCATGACACTGACATGACTGACATGTTTGTGTCATACATGTAGCACCCGTTATGCATTGGATATCATCACCATACACGTGTGTCACCTCATTACATTGTTCATACTCCATGTGAATGCTGTCTTGATGAGGGCATGTCTGTTTGCATGTACTGGTGTTCTTACCTATCAGCACATCCCTGGATGTGTCCACAGTGATGCTATTGACCTTGATGCTGTGTATATGTCACATATCAACACATACACTGCCTTAATGGACATGAGCAGTGACAATGCACACATGCATGAACCTTTACATGCATGTGTTTTGCCATATACATCTACACGGCACTGTACAGCAGTTCAACATCCTGCCATAGATCGCCTGTGTTGCACATGTGATACACATGGGACAATGGCTAGCCGGACGTCATTCGCAGGGATGGTTATCAACTATAGCATGTACGGGCAAGGTTTCCTAGCTGTATCCGACAGCCATTTTTCCACCACGATGTGCATCAGTGCCACATTACTGATCCAGACAGTTAATAATACATCTACCATGCGGTCATCACACCATGTATGATTGAGATTACATGTGCAGCTTTGATGGAAAGGGTTACATGGTAAGGCAGGAGGATGTAACATGTATGGCACAGAGATCTGTCCAGCATGTGGCGATCCTTGTAGTAGGAAGGTGGCTGTCCATGACGTATGTCTTTCAGATCAGGATATGTGCGTGTAGCATGTCTAACATCACAGTGTAGCACATGTCTTTATGCAAGGTAGCCAGCATACTGCATAGTGGAGGTGAGGATTGTGAAGGCTGGTATCGCCCATCCACGCATGGCCAATACCTCTTAAAGGTGATACCATGTAACCCATTTAAGTTGTCTTGTTAAATACCACTGTCTTTCTAGTTGCCCGCCTCTTATGTTAATCTGACCATATATCTCATTTCTCTCTACTTTCACTGGCTTATGTGAGTAATCACAAAATCATCATTTTTGAAATCCCACCCCTTCAATTATTTAAATTTATTGGCCATCCTACAGTATTTCATAGTACCAAAATACAAAAGTGACCACCCCTTTCAATCCATCTTGCTGTTTTAAAAATAGTAACTCTCCACTAAACCTTAACTTTTTAAACAGGTAAAACTCAAGTTACCTACTTTCACATCTAACTTCTCTAGTGCACACTGCAGAGTGCATTCTTTTCAATCTTACCTTTAAGCATCCCTGTGACTAGCACTTTCTCTAATACCTGCTGGAAAGCACTAGGAAGCCTTAAACTCATACAAACACTGAACTCTCCTTGTTAACAAGGAGAAATTAATAGTAGGCACTAAACAGCCTATAATTGCAAAGTACCTTGCTAAGGAAACAGCTCCTATACTTTACAAAGAAAAAAAAAAGCCCCAAACCAAGCATGTCCAAGGGTCAGCTTCCGGTGATTTCTCTTGCCCACCTGGTAAATCTGGGCATACTGGGGCAATGCAGCAATTGCCTCATGTACACAGACAACCCTCTCCTCCTACCACCCAACACTACAACCTGTGAGAGATGCACTTACATAGCCAAAATAGAAGCAAAGCTCTCTCCACCCAAGATTGTGCTAAACAGTCAAGAGGAGAAGGTTAACACCCACACTACATCTCAAGCAACACATAGCCCTTCTAAACCTGCACCACCAACACCCACATATAGCAACACTAATTCTACATATGCAGAGGCCCTTAACTGTAACCTGCCCAAGCAACAAAGACCTCTGAAGCTGAAACGCAAACAAACACCAATCACAACCAATGTGCAACATAGTTCACAACACCAGTGTGCCACCCAGCAACAGCCCCTAAGGCAAGACAATGTACCTAACACTTTAGTCATAGGTGACTCTATAGTCCAGTACACTGATGTCCCTCTCACCAGGTTGAATAAGGAGAAAATTACAGTCAGCAGCCTGTCGGGTGCCAGGATCCACCACATAACGCATGCACTCAAGTCACTCCACAACAAGTACAAATATGACTCTGTCATTGTCCATGTTGGAGTGAATGACTTGAGACATACCTCCCTGGACAACATGAAAAGAGACATGGAAGAGCTCACGGATCATGTGGCCCAGGCAGGTATGACCCTAGCCCTGAGTAGCATCCTGCCTTCGCCCAGAATGATACCACAATATAAGGATAAAATGATTGACTTCAACAATTGGATAAGCTTATGGTGTCATTCAAAGGGGATCCAGTATCTGTCTGCCTGGGATGACATGATTGACAGACCACGATGCTTTGCCAGAGATGGTCTGCAGCTGTTGCCCCTGGGATTCAGGTTACTGGCTAAGGCTCTTGCCACCCCTATAGTGCCTTTTTTAGGCAAACTTCAAAGGACAAAACCACCACCGTAACAGGTACAAGCATGCAAAATCTGAAGGTAATGCTACTCAATGCTAGAAGTCTAAACCTCAAAATACACTCTCTCGAGGCAGCACTAAAAATGGAGAACATCGATATCTGTGCAGTAACTGAGACCTGGTTCAAGGCTCCAGAGAGCACCCCTGCAATACCAGGCTACAACTCTTACCACACTTTTCGGCCACCAAACCAGGACCGAAACACTAAAGGTGGAGGAGTGTCAGTATTCACAAAGGATATTCACACCACCAGGCTAGTTGGTCAACACAATGTGTCTGAAATTCTCCAAGTGCAACTAGCACTAGGTAAGACTGCAATCCAAATTGTAGCTTGCTACAGATCCCCCACCATACCCCAAGATTCTCACTACACCTTTCTAAACATACTGGAAAATATTAAGATAGAACCAAACACCCTAATACTGGGTGATTTTAACTGCCCTGCCATTAACTGGGAAAACTACTCATGTCCCAACACCTTTGCGCAACGGTTCTTGGAATTCATAAATTCCAATGCCCTGGATCAACTAATCCATAGTCCACCAGGGGCTCCAATATCCTAGACCTGGTCATTACCAACATGGGAAATCAATGCTCCATACCTATGGTCACCCCCTCATTAGTCAGGTCTGACCATAAGCTAATCACCCTTAACATCCACATCCCACCCCCAGTAAAGAAACCACCATAAAAAACTTCTCCAAAGCCAACTTCATGCTACTCAAGTCAGAAGTGACAAACTTCATAACACCCATGCAGACGGAACTGAAAGTTCAACTGCTGAATCCTACACTAAGGCACTGTAATAGCACATCCACTCATGCATGAATCGTGCCATCCCAAATAGAACCAAAATGCTCTCATCCAAAAAAGAAAGCCAATCTGGTGGTCCCCTGCCATAAACAAACTTTACAACAAAAGGAAGAAACTTTTGCAGAAAAGAGGAAAATCCCAGGATGCAAAAAACTCCCTTACTAGCCTCAGTAAGAAACTGAGATGCCTCATAAAATCCTCCAAAGCTAGTTACGAAAATAAAATTGCCAAAGATTCCAAAGACAACCACAAAGCATTCTATAACTATGTCAAGAATCTAAATGGTAATGCTCAGATCTGCTCTGAGCTAAAACAGAATGGCATTAAATATACTGATCCAAAGGATATTGCCAATATCCTGGCAGATCGATTCAGTGCCAACTTTACCCCTCTCATCCCCTAAATGGCCCATCTCAATACTGGAAGATTGCCAAATTCCAGTAATAATGGCCACACAGGTACAAAACGCACTCTCTAAAGCCAAGAATACAGCATCCATGGGACCAGATGACATCCCAGGCTGTGTACTACATGAACTACAATATGAACTGGCACCTCACCTAAGTGCCATGTTTAATCATAGCCTCACCTCAGGTTTCGTGCCCACTGAGTGGCATAGAGCTACAGTTATCCCAATCCACAAGGAGGGATCCACCTTGGATCCTGGAAACTACCATCCCATCAGTCTGACAAGCCATATCTGCAAGGCCATGGAGCGTATTATCATGGAACTTATAAACAAAGACATTGGCAACCTTCAAACACTGGACCCCACCCAGTTTGGGTTTGTGAAGGTTGTCTCCTGAACCTGATTGACTTCTTTGAATCAGTCTCCAGAGCCATGGACAAGGGTAAGGTGGTCCACACAGGCTATCTAGACCTTGCCAAGGCCTTTGACACCATCCCCACTCTGGAATCATAGATAAACTTACTAAGTTGGGCATTAATGCCTATGTCACCCAATGGGTTGCTAAATGGCTTACTGATAGAACCCACACTGTAAAAGTAGCCGACTCCAAATCCAGCTCCAGACAAGTGACAAGTGGAGTACCTCAGGGTTCAGTCCTGGGGCCGCTCTTGTTTGGCATCTACTTCTCTGAAGTACAGGTCAACACTAAGGGACTCTGGCTAACAAAGTTTGCAGATGATTGCAAACTAGGAGCTATTATTGAATCCCCAAATGATGTGGATACTCTACAAAAGGGCCTTACAGAAACAGATGCTTGTTGCCAGAGCCATGGGCTCAAGCTCAATACCAAGAAATGTATTGTTATCCCCTTTGGGAAAAAAACATGTATCCATAAATTACCATATAGGTGGCAGTACACTAAACACAGAAAGTGTGATAAGAGACTTAGGGACACAGGTGGACAGTGGTCTCACCTTTGATAACCACATAGCCACAACAGTCAGGAAATCCTTCTATGTGGCACACCTCATCATGAAGGGCTTTTCATCCAGAAAAAAGGAGGTCATTGTCCCTGTACTCATCCCTCATTAGACCCATTATAGAATACAATGCCCCATTTGGTATGTACCTCTCAAGACATCTGCAACAATTGGAAAGGCCTCAGAAATACCTCACTAAAAGAATCACAGGCCTAAAGCAGATGCCCTACACTGACTGCCTTAAAAACTCCAGCTATACTCTGTCATATCATCTACTCAGAGGCGATCTCTGCTTAACATACAAGGCCATGTCAAACCCAGAGCTGTTGGACATGCTACACTTAAAGAAATCCCAATCCCTCAGAGCTACACGCTCCAGGGATCTAAACCTTGTCATCACAATAAACAAAACATGCTGGAGGGATAGGTTCCTGACCCAGAGACTCCCAGACTCTGAAATAGATTCCCCATACATGTCAAGCAGAGTGCCTCTTTGGACCTCTTCAAGAGGAACCTTGACGATTGGATGGAAGAAAGGAAATTCACCCCAGGGATCACGTCAGTCGCCCTGCTAGACAGGGGTCCAGGAAAGTAAATAATGTGGGAAGAAATAGACAGGGAATTGTTATGGCTAGGCTTGTATAGGCCCTAGGGCTGATAGCCTAGTACCAACCTATGAACCTATGAACCTATGTGATCCGATATTGGTCACCCAAGTGCTGAGTATGCCTGTCCAATGATTTCCATGCTCATGGATGGCACTCTGTCAAGACATGGGTGCCTCGTATGACTACCTAATAGGCCTGGAGATGTCACCAACTCAGGGAGGTGAACTGCACAGCACCATTCCTTACACAGTGTTCATAATGTTGACCGCTGCCTAGGTGGTAGTTAATGGGTTCAGGGTTATTCACCTAGTGGTGACAATGCTATTATCAGCTGTCAGATTGTGCACATATGTCACACACCTCACCCACAAAGACCATTCTGTATGTTGTCCACAACACTGAGACAGCTATTGCTCCTAGGTCATGGCCATTCACATCCTTACATACACAGATGCCTCCCATTTGTCTGTGTATGGGCTACAATGAGGGGAGTACAAAACATTAACCCTGTTTTACTGTAGCTGCCACTGGTGTGATATGCACATGTTACTCTGACACCTTTTGTAGTGTTGATTCTGTCAACAGGCCACTGGTAGAACACTCCTGTGACATACGAAGGTACATCTAGTATACTCAGTGTAGCTGGAACATGGTATGGGTGATGATGTCCTATGACCTGTCACAGGTATGCTATGCAGTCTAAATCATCCGTACTGTCATCTACTTCTGTACTGCTAACATATACGTTGATAAAGGTTCATAGACTTGCAGACCATACTCAGCAGGGTAATAGTGCAGTGCCTCCAGTTATGACTGTCGTCTCCACTTGTGGGTTGCAGTGGGTTGATATTATCCAACACTATATCTGTATTGCATATTCATGCTCAGCACTTGTTCATAACCTGTGAACACTTCATAAGCTACTAATTACTATAGCACCCATTTCAACTCATTTCTTACAAGTACACTGTCTGTCCTTACATTTCCAGCTTGCTTACAGTACAACAGCTGTTGTACACACGTAACTCACATATCTTGTGAGACATGGTTGAATATACAGGCATGTCTAACTGTCACGCATTACCAGTGCTATTGCCTGTCTATATGATGAATATGGCGAACATGTGGCAATAGAGCAATTGTCTCATGTACACAGTCAATGCTCACCTCCCAAAATATGACACTACAGCCTGTGGGAGATGCACATATGTAGCCATGCTGGGGTAATGCTCTCACCAACCCAGACTGTACCTGACATTCATGTAGGGACGTGTAACATTTGCAACACACCCCACTCATCACATAGTCTCACAAGATCTCCACCACCACAGGCTACACATAGTATGAGAACAACATTTGCAGAACCTCTCCATACTCTGTGTAAGCACCAGAGGCAGCCCCATCACCAAACACAACAACAATTACTTATAGCCCACAGACTCATGTGTGCCCATCAAATACAGCCAATAGTGTGTTATAACATACCCAATACACCAGTCATAGGTGACTCTGTAGGCGGTCACACTGATGTCCCACTCAGCAGGCTACACAAGGCGATAGTCGCTTACATCTAGCTGTCGGGTAACTGGTTCTGCAACATAACCTATATGCACCCATGCCACACCTCACCAGGTACAATTTGACTGTCATACTCCATGTTAGTGTGACTGCCCTGAGATGTAACTTCCCAGACTACATGTGCAGGGACATGCAATAGCTCTCTGGTCTTGTAGCCCAGAAGGTATCGGCCAAGCCCTAGGGAGCA
The DNA here is from genome assembly GCF_019279795.1 of Protopterus annectens. NCBI lineage: Eukaryota > Metazoa > Chordata > Ceratodontiformes > Protopteridae > Protopterus > Protopterus annectens. Next base: position 1,334,817,187 of record NC_056744.1, on the reverse strand, counting down.
TTCTGCATTCATCCAGACTAGATACCACTGTACAACAACTGACTGTTTCACTTCAACAGTTGCCTATGCTTCTGCTGTCATTCCACAGGCATCCAGTAACTGTCCACTTTGAATGACATGGTCAACAAAACATGATGCTTTTGCACAGATGACCTGCACCTGTCAGCCCTGGGAGTACAGATAACATGTAAGGCTCTTGCTGCCCCTATACGGCCTGTCTTGCACAGTTTCCAATAACATTCACCATCAGAATGGGAACAGGCAAGCAAAACATGGGGTCATGTGACTCAGTGCTTGACATCATCTCTGACTCACGCACGACACTCCTTATAATGGACCACTTCAATATCTCTGCAGTGACTGGGACCTGCCTCTAGGCTCCACAGAGCACACCTGCACTGACAGGTTATATGCAGATCACACCTTTCAGTCATGTAACCTGGACCGCAACACCCACGGCTGAGGTGTGTCCATATTTCACTATGTTGCACACATCTCCTGGCTGGTTACTTAGCACAATGCATCAGAGGTGATCCACGTCCAACTAACTGTGGTCAGAACTGCTATACACATTGTAACATGCTACGGATTCAACAACATACCCGTGGTTACCGGCCCTCATTTCTTGGTACACTGGACAGTAGGGTTCAGAGAGGTACTACTGATGTGACTGACACTACACCACACTTAACTGGGATAGCTACTCATGTACTGACACATTAGGCCAACGCTGTCCAGGATTCATAACCTCCTCTTGGCTGTATCAACCCATACTCACCACCACCCAGACCAACAATATCCTAGACATGGACATTACCAACATGTCACTGGTGTTCCACACCTGGTTATCCCCTCGTTGGTAGCTTCTGAACATATGCTAATCACCCTTGTTATCCACATCCCAGCACCACACCCTTCACAGCATACACAGTACAAGATTAGTACAACACCTACTACAGACATCTTATGACAGCAGTAGTAAATGTCATGACACCAGTGCAGATGGACAATGCACATACAAATGGTGTAACATACCCCAGTGCACTTCATTAGCACTTACGACTGCATGGATCATGCTATTCCAAACAGAGCCATGATGGTACCCACCAGATAATGGGCGCCACTCTGAGGGTCCAGTTCCATGGACATAATGTACAACAAAAGGTGGAGGCTGTTGCAAAGTGGGGTACAATTCCATGGGTGGGGTAGCTCACTGGCCAGCCTCAGTAGGGCTCCTGGATCCCTTATCACATCCTCCAAACCTAGCTATGTAAAGATTACTGTGACACATTCCAGAGTGTACCACAAAGCATTATGGAGGTATGTCAGTAGTCAATGGCAATACCCACATCTGCTCTGACATACGACGGTTACTCAGGAACATTACAGAACCGGTGATGTTGGCAACATCCTGGTGGATGGGTTCAATGCTAACTTTACACCCTCTCACTCCCTACAGGGCCATAATCCATGCAGGAACATTGCGGGGTCCCTGCGGTCACAACTACACAGTTCCAACCTGCACTCTCTAAGGCCTGGAACACAGACTCCATGTGACCGTCCAACATCCCAGGCTGTGATTTACACAAACCTCAGAAAGGCATGTCTCCCCACTTGGCCACCAGATTCACTAATAGCCTTGTATCAGAAACTGTGCCCCCTAAATGGTGCACAGAAACAGTTATCACACTCCACACAGGTGGCACCACAATGAACCAGAGGGACTATTGTCCTATACACCTGACTGGACTGTCCTGCAAGGCTATGGGGCACATCATCATGGAAGTCATTCACAGAGACATTGGTGGGCTCCAGACCTTTGATGCCACCCAGGTTGGACTTGTTAGGGCCAGACCATGGCTCCTACACCTGGTGGACTCCTTTGATACATTTACCAGGGTAGTTGATGACGGTAAGGGGATCCACACAGCCTACATTGCCCTCTCATTGGCTTTCAGCACCGTTCTCCATTCTGGTATTGACAACATACACATCCACCTGCACATCAACCCCTATGTCTCAGGATGTTATGCAAAGTGGCTCACGGACAGGACCCACACAATGAGGATAGCATACCGCAGTACCTACTGTATTTCAGTTACACTTGGCATACCACAGTCCTCAGTCATAGTGCCCCTCATGTTCAGTATATGCTTCCCTGAGGTACAGGCTAGCAGAGAGGGACTTTCCCTGACTAGGTTTCCAGACAACTGCATACAAGGCACCATGATTGATCCACCAGCTGATACAGACTCCCTCCATAAGGGTGTCACTGTGACGGATACCTGATGTCAATAACATGGCCTCAAGCTGCATGACACATGGTGCATGAACATCCCCTTTGGATTACACCAATCACCCACTGACTATCACATAGGTGGTAGTACCCTACATACATGTGACATTATACAGGATCTTAGTACAAATGTACGTAGCACCCACTCCTTTGATAACCATATTGCCAATGTGGCGTGGATATCCTTCTACGTGGCCACCTGTATCTGTACTGGGTTTGTAGTTGGAACAAAGGCACCCATTGTATCTCTAAACTCCTGACGTATGCACACATTCAAGGGTACAACACCCCATTTAGGGTGTACCTTACAGAACAGCAACGGCTTTACATACCACAACATTAGCACACCATGAGGATTATTGAGCTCAGAAGGTTGACGTATGCGGCAGTACTACGGACACCACGACTGTACACATTTGCATACTGCATACTCAGGGGTGACCACTGCTGAACATACAGGGCCCATGTCCACAACAATATTCATGCATATACTCCACATAAGCAACATAAGCAAAAGCCACTGAGAGCAACATGCTCATGGATATGTGCACAAACGCAATGATGAGTGGGATCTTCTTGAGGGTTACATTCCAAAACCAGACACTCACCATGCTTTGGAACATGATTCCTATGTACATCATGCAGTGACACTCAGTAGCACTGTTTATGAGATACCTCACTTGGTGGATGGGAGACACACATGTACGCCAGGGATCACTGCAGTGGCTGTACTGTGCAGAGATGCAGGTAACACATGGCTCTGCTGTTCACAGACAGGACACTACCCTAGAGAGGTTCCGCCGGTGTAAACACTGTAGTTGGGCTTACACATAGACTTGCCAAACAGAATAGTACCTCACTATGAACATGTGAAGCTATTACATGTCCTTTGTGCATGGTTACTTGTGTAGCTTTTCCATTTCAATTAGCTATCATGCTGTTACAGTGTCCCATGACTACAAGTCATATGTATCCTGTTATTGTGTATTGTACATGCCAATAGATGATACCTTTTGTTTGCATGATATAACTGCTATGCTGTGTAGAATATCTGACATATCTACCTACAATACTGTACATTACACATATTTTAAATATTATCCCATAATGCAAAGCATACTTGCACAGCAGTACCACTTTAGGCATGTTATTATCATTATATGCCCATACACATGCCTACTGTGACAGTATATCAACATATACTATCCCCTGCCATGGCACGTACTTGTTGGACATACCCTACCACTGACGGCAGGTGGTGTGGAATTATTCTGTTTAAAGCCCTCATGTAAATGATACCACAATATAAGGATAAAATGATTGACTTCAACAATTGGATAAGCTTATGGTGTCATTCAAAGGGGATCCAGTATCTGTCTGCCTGGGATGACATGATTGACAGACCACGATGCTTTGCCAGAGATGGTCTGCAGCTGTTGCCCCTGGGATTCAGGTTACTGGCTAAGGCTCTTGCCACCCCTATAGTGCCTTTTTTAGGCAAACTTCAAAGGACAAAACCACCACCGTAACAGGTACAAGCATGCAAAATCTGAAGGTAATGCTACTCAATGCTAGAAGTCTAAACCTCAAAATGCACTCTCTCGAGGCAGCCCTAAAAATGGAGAACATCGATATCTGTGCAGTAACTGAGACCTGGTTCAAGGCTCCAGAGAGCACCCCTGCAATACCAGGCTACAACTCTTACCACACTTTTCGGCCACCAAACCAGGACCGAAACACTAAAGGTGGAGGAGTGTCAGTATTCACGAAGGATATTCACACCACCAGGCTAGTTGGTCAACACAATGTGTCTGAAATTCTCCAAGTGCAACTAGCACTAGGTAAGACTGCAATCCAAATTGTAGCTTGCTACAGATCCCCCACCATACCCCAAGATTCTCACTACACCTTTCTAAACATACTGGAAAATATTAAGATAGAACCAAACACCCTAATACTGGGGGGTTTTAACTGCCCTGCCATTAACTGGGAAAACTACTCATGTCCCAACACCTTTAGAACGGTTCTTGGAATTCATAAATTCCAATGCCCTGGATCAACTAATCCATAGTCCCACCAGGGCTCCAATATCCTAGACCTGGTCATTACCAACATGGGAAATCAATGCTCCATACCTATGGTCACACCCTCATTAGTCAGGTCTGACCATAAGCTAATCACCCTTAACATCCACATCCCACCCCCCAGTAAAGAAACCACCATAAAGAACTTCTCCAAAGCCAACTTCATGCTACTCAAGTCAGAAGTGACAAACTTCATAACACCCATGCAGACGGGAACTGAAAGTTCAACTGCTGAATCCTACACTAAGGCACTGTACGAGCACATCCACTCATGCATGAATCGTGCCATCCCAAATAGAACCAAAATGCTCTCATCCAAAAAAAAGCCAATCTGGTGGTCCCCTGCCATAAACAAACTTTACAACAAAAGGAAGAAACTTTTGCAGAAAAGAGGAAAATCCCAGGATGCAAAAACTCCTTACTAGCCTCAGTAAGAAACTGAGATGCCTCATAAAATCCTCCAAAGCTAGTTACGAAAATAAAATTGCCAAAGATTCCAAAGACAACCACAAAGCATTCTATAACTATGTCAAGAATCTAAATGCTAATGCTCAGATCTGCTCTGAGCTAAAACAGAATGGCATTAAATATACTGATCCAAAGGATATTGCCAATATCCTGGCAGATCGATTCAGTGCCAACTTCACCCCCTCTCACCCCCTAAATGGCCCATCTCAATACTGGAAGATTGCCAAATTCCAGTAATAATGGCCACACAGGTACAAAACGCACTCTCTAAAGCCAAGAATACAGCATCCATGGGACCAGATGACATCCCAGGCTGTGTACTACATGAACTACAATATGAACTGGCACCTCACCTAAGTGCCATGTTTAATCATAGCCTCACCTCAGGTTTCGTGCCCACTGAGTGGCATAGAGCTACAGTTATCCCAATCCACAAGGGGGGATCCACCTTGGATCCTGGAAACTACCATCCCATCAGTCTGACAAGCCATATCTGCAAGGCCATGGAGCGTATTATCATGGAACTTATAAACAAAGACATTGGCAACCTTCAAACACTGGACCCCACCCAGTTTGGGTTTGTGAAGGGCCGATCTTGTCTCCTGAACCTGATTGACTTCTTTGAATCAGTCTCCAGAGCCATGGACAAGGGTAAGGTGGTCCACACAGGCTATCTAGACCTTGCCAAGGCCTTTGACACCATCCCCCACTCTGGAATCATAGATAAACTTACTAAGTTGGGCATTAATGCCTATGTCACCCAATGGGTTGCTAAATGGCTTACTGATAGAACCCACACTGTAAAAGTAGCCGACTCCAAATCCAGCTCCAGACAAGTGACAAGTGGAGTACCTCAGGGTTCAGTCCTGGGGCCGCTCTTGTTTGGCATCTACTTCTCTGAAGTACAGGTCAACACTAAGGGACTCTGGCTAACAAAGTTTGCAGATGATTGCAAACCAGGAGCTATTATTGAATCCCCAAATGATGTGGATACTCTACAAAAGGGCCTTACAGAAACAGATGCTTGTTGCCAGAGCCATGGGCTCAAGCACAATACCAAGAAATGTATTGTTATCCCCTTTGGGAAAAAAACATGTATCCATAAATTACCATATAGGTGGCAGTACACTAAACACAGAAAGTGTGATAAGAGACTTAGGGACACAGGTGGACAGTGGTATCACCTTTGATAACCACATAGCCACAACAGTCAGGAAATCCTTCTATGTGGCACACCTCATCATGAAGGGCTTTTCATCCAGAAAAAAGGAGGTCATTGTCCCACTGTACTCATCCCTCATTAGACCCATTATAGAATACAATGCCCCATTTGGTATGTACCTCTCAAGACATCTGCAACAATTGGAAAGGCCTCAGAAATACCTCACTAAAAGAATCACAGGCCTAAAGCAGATGCCCTACACTGACTGCCTTAAAAAACTCCAGCTATACTCTGTCGCATATCATCTACTCAGAGGCGATCTCTGCTTAACATACAAGGCCATGTCAAACCCAGAGCTGTTGGACATGCTACACTTAAAGAAATCCCAATCCCTCAGAGCTACACGCTCCATGGATCTAAACCTTGTCATCACAATAAACAAAACATGCTGGAGGGATAGGTTCCTGACCCAGAGACTCCCCAGACTCTGAAATAGATTCCCCATACATGTCAAGCAGAGTGCCTCTTTGGACCTCTTCAAGAGGAACCTTGACGATTGGATGGAAGAAAGGAAATTCACCCCAGGGATCACGTCAGTCGCCCTGCTAGACAAGGGTCCAGGAAAGTAAATAATGTGGGAAGAAATAGACAGGGAATTGTTATGGCTAGGCTTGTATAGGCCCTAGGGCTGATAGCCTAGTACCAACCTATGAACCTATGAACCTATGTGATCCGATATTGGTCACCCGAGTGCTGAGTATGCCTGTCCAATGATTTCCATGCTCATGGATGGCACTCTGTCAAGACATGGGTGCCTCGTATGACTACCTAATAGGCCTGGAGATGTCACCAACTCAGGGAGGTGAACTGCACAGCACCATTCCTTACACAGTGTCCATAATGTTGACCGCTGCCTAGGTGGTAGTTAATGGGTTCAGGGTTATTCACCTAGTGGTGACAATGCTATTATCAGCTGTCAGATTGTGCACATATGTCACACACCTCACCCACAAAGACCATTCTGTATGTTGTCCACAACACTGAGACAGCTATTGCTCCTAGGTCATGGCCATTCACATCCTTACATACACAGATGCCTCCCATTTGTCTGTGTATGGGCTACAATGAGGGGGGAGTACAAAACATTAACCCTGTTTTACTGTAGCTGCCACTGGTGTGATATGCACATGTTACTCTGACACCTTTTGTAGTGTTGATTCTGTCAACAGGCCACTGGTAGAACACTCCTGTGACATACGAAGGTACATCTAGTATACTCAGTGTAGCTGGAACACGGTATGGGTGATGATGTCCTATGACCTGTCACAGGTATGCTATGCAGTGCGAAATCATCCGTACTGTCATCTACTTCTGTACTGCTAACATATACGTTGATAAAGGTTCATAGACTTGCAGACCATACTCAGCAGGGTAATAGTGCAGTGCCTCCAGTTATGACTGTCGTCTCCACTTGTGGGTTGCAGTGGGTTGATATTATCCAACACTATATCTGTATTGCATATTCATGCTCAGCACTTGTTCATAACCCGTGAACACTTCATAAGCTACTAATTACTATAGCACCCATTTCAACTCATTTCTTACAAGTACACTGTCTGTCCTTACATTTCCAGCTTGCTTACAGTACAACAGCTGTTGTACACATGTAACTCACATATCTTGTGAGACATGGTTGAATATACAGGCATGTCTAACTGTCACGTACCAGTGCTATTGCCTGTCTATATGATGAATATGGCGAACATGTGGCAATAGAGCAATTGTCTCATGTACACAGTCAATGCTCACCTCCCAAAATATGACACTACAGCCTGTGGGAGATGCACATATGTAGCCATGCTGGGGGTAATGCTCTCACCAACCCAGACTGTACCTGACATTCATGTAGGGACGTGTAACATTTGCAACACACCCCACTCATCACATAGTCTCACAAGATCTCCACCACCACAGGCTACACATAGTATGAGAACAACATTTGCAGAACCTCTCCATACTCTGTGTAAGCACCAGAGGCAGCCCCCATCACCAAACACAACAACAATTACTTATAGCCCACAGACTCATGTGTGCCCATCAAATACAGCCAATAGTGTGTTATAACATACCCAATACACCAGTCATAGGTGACTCTGTAGGCGGTCACACTGATGTCCCACTCAGCAGGCTACACAAGGCGATAGTCGCTTACATCTAGCTGTCGGGTAACTGGTTCTGCAACATAACCTATATGCACCCATGCCACACCTCACCAGGTACAATTTGACTGTCATTCTCCATGTTAGTGTGACTGCCCTGAGATGTAACTTCCCAGACTACATGTGCAGGGACATGCAATAGCTCTCTGGTCTTGTAGCCCAGAAGGTATCGGCCAAGCCCTAGGGAGCATTCTGCATTCATCCAGACTAGATACCACTGTACAACAACTGACTGTTTCACTTCAACAGTTGCCTATGCTTCTGCTGTCATTCCACAGGCATCCAGTAACTGTCCACTTTGAATGACATGGTCAACAAAACATGATGCTTTTGCACAGATGACCTGCACCTGTCAGCCCTGGGAGTACAGATAACATGTAAGGCTCTTGCTGCCCCTATATGGCCTGTCTTGCACAGTTTCCAATAACATTCACCATCAGAATGGGAACAGGCAAGCAAAACATGGGGTCATATGACTCAGTGCTTGACATCATCTCTGACTCACGCAGGCACGGCACTCCTTATAATGGACCACTTCAATATCTCTGCAGTGACTGGGACCTGCCTCTAGGCTCCACAGAGCACACCTGCACTGACAGGTTATATGCAGTTCACACCTTTCAGTCATGTAACCTGGACCGCAACACCCACGGCTGAGGTGTGTCCATATTTCACTATGTTGCACACATCTCCTGGCTGGTTACTTAGCACAATGCATCAGAGGTGATCCACGTCCAACTAACTGTGGTCAGAACTGCTATACACATTGTAACATGCTACGGATTCAACAACATACCCCGTGGTTACCGGCCCTCATTTCTTGGTACACTGGACAGTAGGGTTCAGAGAGGTACTACTGATGTGCGACTGACACTACACCACACTTAACTGGGATAGCTACTCATGTACTGACACATTAGGCCAACGCTGTCCAGGATTCATAACCTCCTCTCGGCTGTATCAACCCATACTCACCACCACCCAGACCAACAATATCCTAGACATGGACATTACCAACATGTCACTGGTGTTCCACACCTATGGTTATCCCCTCGTTGGTAGCTTCTGAACATATGCTAATCACCCTTGTTATCCACATCCCAGCACCACACCCTTCACAGCATACACAGTACAAGATTAGTACAACACCTACTACAGACATCTTATGACAGCAGTAGTAAATGTCATGACACCAGTGCAGATGGACAATGCACATACAAATGGTGTAACATACCCCAGTGCACTTCATTAGCACTTACACGACTGCATGGATCATGCTATTCCAAACAGAGCCATGATGGTACCCACCAGATAATGGGCGCCACTCTGGGGGTCCAGTTCCATGGACATAATGTACAACAAAAGGTGGAGGCTGTTGCAAAGTGGGGTACAATTCCATGGGTGGGGTAGCTCACTGGCCAGCCTCAGTAGGGCTCCTGGATCCCTTATCACATCCTCCAAACCTAGCTATGTAAAGATTACTGTGACACATTCCAGAGTGTACCACAAAGCATTATGGAGGTATGTCAGTAGTCAATGGCAATACCCACATCTGCTCTGACATACGACGGTTACTCAGGAACATTACAGAACCGAGTGATGTTGGCAACATCCTGGTGGATGGGTTCAATGCTAACTTTACACCCTCTCACTCCCTACAGGGCCATAATCCATGCAGGAACATTGCGGGGTCCCTGCGGTCACAACTACACAGTTCCAACCTGCACACTCTAAGGCCTGGAACACAGACTCCATGTGACCGTCCAACATCCCAGGCTGTGATTTACACAAACCTCAGAAAGGCATGTCTCCCCACTTGGCCACCAGATTCGCTAATAGCCTTGTATCAGAAACTGTGCCCCCTAAATGGTGCACAGAAACAGTTATCACACTCCACACAGGTGGCACCACAATGAACCAGAGGGACTATTGTCCTATACACCTGACTGGACTGTTCTGCAAGGCTATGGGGCACATCATCATGGAAGTCATTCACAGAGACATTGGTGGGCTCCAGACCTTTGATGCCACCCAGGTTGGACTTGTTAGGGCCAGACCATGGCTCCTACACCTGGTGGACTCCTTTGATACATTTACCAGGGTAGTTGATGATGGTAAGGGGATCCACACAGCCTACATTGTCCTCTCATTGGCTTTCAGCACCGTTCTCCATTCTGGTATTGACAACATACACATCCACCTGCACATCAACCCCTATGTCTCAGGATGTTATGCAAAGTGGCTCACGGACAGGACCCACACAATGAGGATAGCATACCGCAGTACCTACTGTATTTCAGTTACACTTGGCATACCACAGTCCTCAGTCATAGTGCCCCTCATGTTCAGTATATGCTTCCCTGAGGTACAGGCTAGCAGAGAGGGACTTTCCCTGACTAGGTTTCCAGACAACTGCATACAAGGCACCATGATTGATCCACCAGCTGATACAGACTCCCTCCATAAGGATGTCACTGTGACGGATACCTGATGTCAATAACATGGCCTCAAGCTGCATGACACATGGTGCATGAACATCCCCTTTGGATTACACCAATCACCCACTGACTATCACATAGGTGGTAGTACCCTACATACATGTGACATTATACAGGATCTTAGTACAAATGTACATAGCACCCACTCCTTTGATAACCATATTGCCAATGTGGCGTGGATATCCTTCTACGTGGCCACCTGTATCTGTACTGGGTTTGTAGTTGGAACAAAGGCACCCATTGTATCTCTAAACTCCTGATGTATGCACACATTCAAGGGTACAACACCCCATTTAGGGTGTACCTTACAGAACAGCAACGGCTTTACATACCACAACATTAGCACACCATGAGGATTATTGAGCTCAGAAGGTTGACGTATGCGGCAGTACTATGGACACCACGACTGTACACATTTGCATACTGCATACTCAGGGGTGACCACTGCTGAACATACAGGGCCCATGTCCACAACAATATTCATGCATATACTCCACATAAGCAACATAAGCAAAAGCCACTGAGAGCAACATGCTCATGGATATGTGCACAAACGCAATGATGAGTGGGATCTTCTTGAGGGTTACATTCCAAAACCAGACACTCACCATGCTTTGGAACATGATTCCTATGTACATCATGCAGTGACACTCAGTAGCACTGTTTATGAGATACCTCACTTGGTGGATGGGAGACACACATGTACGCCAGGGATCACTGCAGTGGCTGTACTGTGCAGAGATGCAGGTAACACATGGCTCTGCTGTTCACAGACAGGACACTACCCTAGAGAGGTTCCGCCGGTGTAAACACTGTAGTTGGGCTTACACATAGACTTGCCAAACAGCATAGTACCTCACTATGAACATGTGAAGCTATTACATGTCCTTTGTGCATGGTTAATTGTGTAGCTTTTCCATTTCAATTAGCTATCATGCTGTTACAGTGTCCCATGACTACAAGTCATATGTATCCTGTTATTGTGTATTGTACATGCCAATAGATGATACCTTTTGTTTGCATGATATAACTGTTATGCTGTGTAGAATATCTGACATATCTACCTACAATACTGTACATTACACATATTTTAAATATTATCCCATAATGCAAAGCATACTTGCACAGCAGTACCACTTTAGGCATGTTATTATCATTATATGCCCATACACATGCCTACTGTGACAGTATATCAACATATACTATCCCCTGCCATGGCACGTACTTGTTGGACATACCCTACCACTGACGGCAGGTGGTGTGGAATTATTCTGTTTAAAGCCCTCATGTAGCATCCCTTGTGGTGTCTGTGATGTTTATCTTGTGGCCCACAGCAGGACACACAATTTCTACAAGCGTTACTATGCTCAGCAAGACATCACTACATAATACCTTTTCCCACTATATGCATTGCGGACACTTTTAATTAATAGAAAACAGACTATACATACACTAACATACTGAGTGTTCTACATACCTTGTTAGCGTTCCGAACTTTCGTAAATATCTCTCTTACACCTTTACTGTTTAAACGGTTCTATGGTATGAGCATACAGTTTGAATGTCTGGCAAGTCATCCTTATATACGTCGATACCTGTAACATTTGGTTTCCTGCAGCCAATTGGTGTTCCTGAGTAAATTATTACATGCACATCAGCTGTGCAGCTACTCCATTCGCCAATTACACAGCAGCAGTGGGGTATAATTGAATTCTCCACTTGGGCATTGCCCTTTTGCCCTACCTTCAGGAAGACAGCCTGTATGTGTTTTGTTGTGTGGAATTGCAACTGCTATTTGTAGAGACACGGATATTTTGGATTCATGTCCCCCGTGGATTGTGTGTGACGGCTAGAGTATGTGGTTCTACATGTGAGTGTACCTGTCATCTCAACCGTCGGATAAGGGACTATTGCAAACAAAACCTGTAACATCGCCATCTGTTTCATTATACAACAGCTACAATTTCACATGGCGCCTTTACAAATGTGTCTCTCACAAGGTATGTTAACACTTCTGCAGATGTAATTGAGTGAGTGGATATTTGTGATGTTATTACAGTCTGTATTGCTATTGTTTCATGTGTGGGAGATGTAGGTGGGTGTATATAGCATATACAGGTTTGTGGGGACTGCATTTCTACTTATTCCATATATGTGTGTGGGCTCCTTCCCTAATTGAAGACCTATCAGTTAGTAGACTGAAACTATGGTTGTTACGGGCTTATACATTGGGCAGTTGTTAATTGGTTTCTATATAGTATGCAGGTGAGGTTGATACTTCCATACCTCTGGAAATATAGCAATATGTAAAGGAATGTTACTAAATGACAGCTGTCCCGTCTATTTCTGTCACAGATATTTGCACTCATTGCAGTTGTGTTGGTGACTGAACCTCTTTGGCATGGGTTGCCACTTTTTCAAATGGCCATAGTGGGACATTTGCAGGACACACATCGGTGTTTGCATGTCGACACATACCCATGGTCAGTACACAGGATAGCACATACTTTTATCCTGAATACATACTTATTCTTGTAGCACTTTAGCTACTTATCATGTTTCATGTAACATTTATGTTTTTTAGATACAGGCATAACTATTTAATGCAATTATTACATAATATATGGGACATAATTATGTCCTACAATCTCGGACATTTGCCCTTTTTAATATTTTTTTGTCAGGACACAACTGTCCAGGGAGGGGCTGTCCTTCTTAAAGTGGGACAGATGGTAACCGTATGCCTACGGCAAGCTATAACCACACCTACCATAATGATCTACCTCCGAGTTAGCACTAACAGACACACGATGCAAACACAAACACACACATTACAGTCCCATGGAAATGCACACGGCACCCTCAACACACACATACACAGACTACAGCAATCACAAACACAGTTGAACACAGTACCTACGTGGACCGTAACACTGGCAGCGATAACTAAATGTCCCTTAATATTGTGATAATATTACACGCGGTTCTAGTGTTCTGGTACTGTGTTCTTTCAGTCTTTCAGCCTCGTGATTATGCATGTCGGTATGTGACACATTCCATAGTTGGCAGTATCCTATTTATTTGTACCTCCATGGTTGTGTACATGTCATTGACCTATCTACATATTTGCAGATATAAGTGAATTCGTATATATCAACATATATCTCTCTATCACCCTTTCTATCTCTATTATATATATAAAACAGAGAGAGTGACAGGCAGAATACACCTTTCGTTGTGTACATGTCGGTGTATACTGTTACCTGGACTCTGCACGTTTGTGTTTGGACCTGTCACATTACACACCTGCCATTGGTACATCTTGGGTTAGGGCGGCCACGGTGGTGCAGTGGTTAGCAATGCCGCCTCACAGCAAGAGGTTCTCCGGTTCGATCCTCGGCTGGGGTGCCTTCTGTGCGGAGTCTGCATGTCCTCCCTGTGGTCGCGTGGGTTTCCTCCGGGTGCTCCGGTTTCCTCCCACATCCCAAAGACATGCTGCAGGTGGATTGGACACTCTAAATTGGCCCTAGGTGTGCATGTGAGTGTGCCTTCTGTGGAAGGTTGGGCGCCGGGCTGGCAACTCGACACCGTAAAACTCCACTGCCATTCAATGTGCGGACAGGTGATCCGCTGTGGCGACCCCTAACCGGGATAAAGCCGAAAGAAGAAGAAGAAGATTGGTACATCTTGGGTTGCTTAGTGTTAGGTGATTGTGCACATGATTGCGTGTTCTACTCCTGGCAGTGGTCATTTTACCCTTCAGAGCAGGCACTATTAGTACAGGGGTGAATAATGCTGGTTTCACCTGTTCTGGACATCATTGACTGTGATCTGCATGATATTCAGAGAAGCTTAGCCCTGTTTTGTGCATTTCCGTATAGTCATATTTAAATAATGCTTACCAGCACTGGGCAACGCATATTCCCACTAACATGTGCTAAACATACTCTGATGACCTGCATCCAACATGCATTATTCGTGCCTTCGGGATTACGTTACATCCCTTGCAGGATGTGAGACCGGGAACATGCACGACAGTCACTGCATTTACACTTGGGCATCTGGGATTTGTACACGTGTTATGGCATTTTGTATGTGGACTGTACTACGGCTGTTACTCCATACTGCGATCAAATGGGTAACTCAGTTAGTTTACATATGGATGAGCCCTATTAATGGTATGTCCAAGTGATGTTTAATGGATGTGCTCCAGCATTGGGTATGTATGTCACAGTGAGCCACACACTATAATGTGCTACACCTTCACACAACCGTAGGTGGAGCATGCTGGGGTCACAGATACCTGTCATGGGTACACCCCATGCTTCACCACTACATCCATGATTACATTATATGGAGCCTCTCATTAACGCACCAGGGAATCCATGCAGAGTGTGTAGGGAACAGTGATTACACACATGGATCCCACAATTGGCTCTGCTCCACTGAGTGACAGTTGGTTACACGATGTGGTGGCGACAGCAGACACTGTTTGCCTTGATTGATGAATGGCCTCTGACAATCGGGCGTGTACCTACCGATGTACCTAGGAACGTATACACACAGTACCAACATATGCTGATAGGTGTGTGTGTACTGTTCAGGTGTTACCATTCCTTGTCCCAATAGCTGTTGTGTGTACAATGGTTGAGGGCTGCCTATGTAGGATTCACACAGTAGGCCAACTATACATTACAATTTACAGGTGGTCGTGTGTGTGTGTGCCATCCATTTTACTGTGTGTGCAGGTGGAGAGGTGTGTCAGTCCATAGGGGCCTACACTGTCTGAGTATGTGCTATACGTTCCCTCTTTGCCAATGCATAGGCATATTGGGAATGCCTCTGTCTGCCTACTGGGGCTTTCACAGGGTGTTCGTGGTCTGAATCCCTCTGTGCCTGTGATGGCCTTGGCAATTGGGGTGGGCTGTGAGGGACTTCACCATTTTGTCCCTGCTGCAGCTGTTTCCGCAGGATCATATTATGTAGCATGGCACATACTATGAGGATGTGGGCACACGTGCCTGGAGAGTACTGCAAGCCTCCACCAGATATGTCCAAGCAACGGAACCGTGATTTCAGCATCCTGAACACATGCTCTATGATGATTCTGGTTTGTGCATGTGCCTCGTTATGGCGTTCTTGCATGGGTGTGTGTGCATTTCGGATAGGAGTCATCATCCACGGCTCCAGTGCATAGCCAGCATCCCCCACAAGGTGGCCATGTGGGATGTCCCCCCTGACAAATACCTGATACAGCTGTGAGGAATGCCAGATGTGGGAGTCATGGTAGCTTCTAGGGCTGCCAGCACACACAGCCATGATAATGCCCTGGGCATTGCACACGACCTGGCAGTTGATGGAGTGGTATCCCTTGCAGGTTATGTAGTGCCTACCATGCTCACTGGGTGGTGACTTGATGTGCATGTGCATGCAGTCTATCGCACGCAGTACCTCTGGGTAGTGTGACACATGGTGGAAGAGATGCATATTGCTGGCCAACTCTGGATGCTAATGCCTGTGAGATCCCCATTATATCTCCAGCTGGCCTTTGAAAGGTACCTGTGGCTAGTATTCACAAGCTTACACATACCTTTGTGTCCACTGGGATGGGTTCCCCTCTGTTGTTTCTGGATCTCAGGCATGGCTGGCACAGCTCAACTATTTGCTGTAAGATATCCCTGTCCACCCTGTAATGCTCGACTATCTCCAGATCATGTAGCCCCTGGTAGGTTACCCTTGGTCTGAACACTCTTCTCCTCCTCCGGGGCCTGCGGTGGTTGTCAGCATCATCCTCCACAACACCGTCAGTCTCTAACACATGGTGATGAATCACAGCTATGGCAGCTCCCAACATGTACTTTGTAAACGTTCCCCGTATGTTTACACCTATGGTGTAGTGTTTGGGAATACACAGGGTTGTGTGGGGTGCTTTCATGCTTTATACTATTGTGCTGTGAACACCGATGATGTCATAGGGTGTGTATGTACGATCGTAGCTACAGGGTATCTTATGTGTTTTATGACAGGAACTACTATTGTGGTGCCTTTGGTGTTGAATTACATTTGGCTGCCGTGGATTACCTCTTGCTCTTCCCTTTACATTTCTTCACGTTTCACCTCCCACTTTCTGGCATGCATCCAGCAGCCTGCTTTCATTTGTACTTTCCTACACCTGGCTTATCTTGCGTAATGTGTTCTATGGCCGGTCTACTGCAGGTTTGCTTTGCTCTGCTATGACAGTTCTCTTTTCTTTGCAATCCGACACCTCACCTATCCCGTTTTGCAGGTTTCTGTGAGCAGACTTGTCAGCTGCCGTTGATTGCCCGCTATGAGTTAATAGGTGTTAATTGCTCAGTTGTACTCCAATTACCCTACTGCAGCATTTCCTTATTTTCTTCCCCTGACCTTCCTTTTTAAGCTATGGTGCACGGCGCGTGCATCCGCTTACCGGGTTTTGGGCACATTTTCCTCCCCGTACACATGCACTTTCGGGCACCATATGTGCTCTCAGCTAAACAATGCTATACCTACCTCCCCACCCCTGTCCTGCGGCTTTGCTTAGCAATGGCCAGGCTGGATTTGCATTGCTCCAATGTGCTTACAGCTATGGTGGCACACCCCACTGCTGATGTCATGTATACCTCTAAGCCACTTCTCAGTGTTGTAGCGCTGCGCCGTATGGTACATCCTTAGTCTGGTGGGACGTTTGCGATTCACTATTACCTGCCTCATTTGCATGGCATTGACTACTAATTCCTAGTTACCATGTCGAACACTGTCACAGACCCTTAGCAGCCCTTGCAGCTTGGTTGTGGTGTACCATGCATACCATTTAGTATTATGGTGAAATCATGATTTGTATTACATTGCGATTTTATGACATTTGTATATATTTTCTTTGTGTTCCCATTTGAGCACACATGCCCTGTGGTTGTACTTTGCGTTACTGTG